>NC_052165.1:92250752-92299408 GCF_902713615.1 Scyliorhinus canicula | reverse complement strand
AGAAATGTTGACTCTCTGTCTCCCTCTCCACAGATGCTGCCTGGCCCGCTGGGATTTCCGGGGAGCTGCCGTGGATATATCAGACTTCCAGCGTCTGGAGTAATTCCCTCGTACATACTCCGTCCATGTCGATCTCAGGGTGGTTCTCGTTATAAATCAAGACGGCAAAATAACTATCACTCAAAGGAAAAAGTCAACTTTTCCAGTCGACTTTTGATGCTGAACTTTCACTGGAAGGTTTTGCCATTTTTAAAGTTGGGATGAAATGGAGTGATACCCCGATAGAATATGTCACAGCTAATTCAAGACATTCTCATCTGTCAATAGGACTGTTGTTTGCGGTGCTTGAGAGCTTCAGCCATTTTGGAAACTGCCATCTGGATGTTGCCCAGCTCCAGCTACAAAGGAACCGGGATTTATTACTAATAACATGAATAACCGAGTTGGCTGTGATAGCCTGATCAAACCGTGGCTGGAACGATAATCTTACGGATATCTCAGGGTTTGATGGGATTTCGAAAATAGAGCACGAAAGTCAGGAGGTTTGTCAAAACTGCCAAAAAGGGTGAGGCCCCAGTACACTTATTTCCGCTTGGACATTTGAAGGATGTGAGGGGGCCTGGGTGAGGGAGCTTGGGAGGGCAAAGTAGGTGCCTGGGAGCAGCAGAAGCACAGAGGCAATTAATGTCTCCCCCAGGTCCCCTCAGAGCCCTCCACTCTATCCCCAGGAGATATCTGCACACTGACTGGGGTCTCTCAGTCCCCTCTCTCTCTCAGGGAGATATCTGTACACTGACTGGTGTCTCTCAGTCCCCTCTCTCTCAGGGAGATATCTGTACACTGACTGGTGTCTCTCAGTCCCCTCTCTCTCAGGGAGATATCTGAACACTGACTGGTGTCTCTCAGTCCCCTCTCTCTCAGGGAGATATCTGCACACTGACTGGTGTCTCTCAGTCCCCTCTCTCTCAGGGAGATATCTGTACACTGACTGGTGTCTCTCAGTCCCCTCTCTCTCAGGGAGATATCTGTACACTGACTGGTGTCTCTCGGTCCCCTCTCTCTCTCAGGGAGGAATCTCGTCCACTGACTGGTGTCTCCGGTCCCCTCTCTCTCAGGGGAGAAATCTAGTAGCATGACTGTGTCTCTCAGTCACCTCCCTCTCTATCAGGAGATATCTGTACACTGACTGGTATCTCTCCATTCCCCCCCTACTCTCTCAGGGAGAGATCTGTACACTGACTGGTAATCTCTCCGTCCCCCTCTCTCTCTCAAGGGAGATATTCTGTACACTGACTGGTATCTCTCATTCCCCCCTCTCTCTCGGGCGGTAATCTGTACACTGACTGGTATCTCTCAGTCCCCCTCTCTCTCAGCGGAGATATACGTACACTGACTGGTGTCTCTCGCAGGCCCCTCTCTCTGAGGAGATTTATCTGTACACTGATGGTGTCTCTCAGTCCCCTCTCTCTCCCAGGAGATATCTGTACCACTGACTGGTGTCTCTCAGTCCCCCGCTCTCTCTCAGGGCGATCATCTGTACACTGACCTGGTGTCTCTCAGTCCCCTCTCTCTGAGGAGATATCTGTACACTGACTGGTGTCTCTCAGTCCCTCTCTCAGGGAGATATCTGTACACTGACTGGTGTCTCTCCCTCTCTCTCAGGGAGATATCTGTACACTGACGTGTCTCTCAGCTCTTCAGGGAGATATATGTACACTGACTGGTGTCTCTCAGTCCCCTCTCTCTCAGGGAGATATCTGTACACTGACTGGTGTCTCTCAGTCCCCTCTCTCTCAGGGAGATATCTGTACACTGACTGGTGTCTCTCAGTCCCCTCTCTCTCAGGGAGATATCTGTACACTGACTGGTGTCTCTCAGTCCCCTCTCTCTCTCAGGGAGATATCTGTACACTGACTGGTGTCTCTCAGTCCCCTCTCTCAGGGAGATATCTGTACACTGACTGGTGTCTCTCAGTCCCCTCTCTCTCTCAGGGAGATATCTGTACACTGACTGGTGTCTCTCAGTCCCCCTCTCTCTCTCAGGGAGATATCTGTACACTGACTGGTGTCTCTCAGTCCCCTCTCTCTCAGGGAGATATCTGTACACTGACTGGTGTCTCTCAGTCCCTCTCTCTCAGGGAGATATCTGTACACTGACTGGTGTCTCTCAGTCCCCTCTCTCTCAGGGAGATATCTGTACACTGACTGGTGTCTCTCACCTCTCTCTCAGGGAGATATCTGTACACTGACTGGTGTCTCTCAGTCCCCTCCTCTCTCAGGGAGATATCTGTACACTGACTGGTGTCTCTCAGTCCCTCCCTCTCCTCAGGGAGATATCTGTACACTGACTGGTCTCTCAGTCCCTCTCTCTCAGGGAGATATCTGCACTGATGGTGTCTCTCAGTCCCCCTCTCTCAGGGAGATATCTACACTGACTGGTGTCTCTCAGTCCCCTCTCTCTCAGGAGATATCTGTACACTGACTGGGTCTCTCAGTCCCTCCTATAGGGAGATATCTGTGCACTGACTGGTGTCTCTCGGTCCACTCTCTCTCTCAGGGAGCTAGCTGTACACTGACAGGTGTCCCTCTCTCTGAGGGAGATATCTGTACACTGACTGGTGTCTCTCAGTCCTCTCCCTCTCTTTCAGGGAGATATCTGAACACTGACCGGTGTCTCTCAGTCCCCACTCTCTCTCTCAGGGAGATATCTGTACAATGACTGGTGTCTCTCAGTCCCCCCTCTCTCAGGGAGATATGTACACTGACTGGTGTCTCAGTCCCCTCTCTCTCAGGGAGATATCTGTACACTGACTGGTGTCTCTCAGTCCCCTCTCAATGAGGGAGATATCTGTACACTGACTGGTGTCTCTCAGTCCCCTCTCTCTCTCTCAGGTAGATATCTGTACACTGACTGGTGTCTCTCAGTCCCCTCTCTCTCTCTCTCTCTCAGGGAGATATCTGTACACTGACTGGTGTCTCTCAGTCCCTCTCTCTCAGGGAGATATTGTACACTGACTGGTGTCTCTCAGTCCCCTCTCTCTCAGGGAGATATTTGTACACTGACTGGTGTCTCTCAGTCCCCTCTCTCTCAGGGAGATATCTGTACACTGACTGGTGTCTCTCAGACCCCTCTCTCTCTCAGGTAGATATCTATACACTGACTGGTGTCTCTCAGTCCCCTCTCTCTCAGGGAGATATCTGTATACTGACTGGTGTCTCTCAGTCCCCTCTCTCTCTCAGGGAGATATCTGTACACTGACTGGTGTCTCTCAGTCCCCTCTCTCTCAGGGAGATATCTGTACACTGACTGGTGTCTCTCAGTCCCCTCTCTCTCAGGGAGATATCTGTACACTGACTGGTGTCTCTCAGTCCCCTCTCTCTCAGGGAGATATCTGTACACTGACTGGTGTCTCTCAGTCCCCTCTCTCTCTCAGGGAGATATCTGTACACTGACTGGTGTCTCTCAGTCCCCTCTCTCTCAGGGAGATATCTGTACACTGACTGGTGTCTCTCAGTCCCCTCTCTCTCTCAGGGAGATATCTGTACACTGACTGGTGTCTCTCAGTCCCCTCTCTCTCAGGGAGATATCTGTACACTGACTGGTGTCTCTCAGTCCCCTCTCTCGCTCTCAGGTAGATATCTGTACACTGACTGGTGTCTCTCAGTCCCTCTCTCTCTCTCTCAGGGAGATATCTGTACACTGACTGGTGTCTCTCAGTCCCTCTCTCTCAGGGAGATATCTGTACACTGACTGGTGTCTCTCAGTCCCCTCTCTCTCAGGGAGATATTTGTACACTGACTGGTGTCTCTCAGTCCCCTCTCTCTCTCAGGGAGATATCTGTACACTGACTGGTGTCTCTCAGTCCCCTCTCTCTCTCAGGTAGATATCTATACACTGACTGGTGTCTCTCAGTCCCCTCTCTCTCAGGGAGATATCTGTACTACTGACTGGTGTCTCTCAGTCCCCTCTCTCTCTCAGGGAGATATCTGTACACTGACTGGTGTCTCTCAGTCCCCTCTCTCTCAGGGAGATATCTGTACACTGACTGGTGTCTCTCAGTCCCCTCTCTCTCTCAGGGAGATATCTGTACACTGACTGGTGTCTCTCAGTCCCCTCTCTCTCTCAGGGAGATATCTGTACACTGCCTGGTGTCTCTCAGTCCCCTCTCTCTCTCAGGGAGATATCTGTACACTGACTGGTGTCTCTCAGTCCCCCCTCTCTCTCAGGGAGATATCTGTACACTGACGGGTGTCTCTCAGTCCCCTCTCTCTCTCAGGGAGATATCTGTACACTGACTGGTGTCTCTCAGTCCCCTCTCTCTGAGGGAGTTATCTGTACACTGACTGGTGTCTCTCAGTCCTCTCTCTCAGGGAGATATCTGTACACTGACTGGTGTCTCGCAGTCCCCTCACTCTCAGGGAGATATCTGTACACTGACTGGTGTCTCTCAGTCCCTCTCTCAGGGAGATATCTGTACACTGACTGGTGTCTCTCAGTCCTCTCTCCCTCAGTGAGATATCTGTACACTGACTGGTGTCTCTCAGTCCCCTCTCTCTCAGGGAGATATCTGCACACTGACTGGTGTCTCACAGTCCCCTCTCTCTCTCTCAGGCAGATATCTGTAAACTGTTCAATGATGGATCAGAGTTGATGTGAAATAATCCGAGTTTGTGTTTTTGGTGATTGGAGAAGTTTATTTGCTTTATCGCTCAGAGTGGTTACAGGACGTTGCGAAACTTCAGTGAGCTGTGACCCATCTGTCTCTCATAGTGTTCATCAAAATCTTCATTCTGAGACACTGTGAAGTGATTCTTCCAGTCTCCAACCTCACCTGTCAGAGAGAGAGTGAGAGAGAGTGAGTCAGAGTGAGGGAGAGAGAGAGAGAGAGAGAGAGAGTGAGTCAGAGTGAGGGAGAGAGAGAGAGGGGAGAGAGAGAGAGAGAGAGTGAGTCAGAGTGAGGGAGAGAGCGAGAGGGATAGTCAGTCAGAGTGAGGGAGAGAGAGAGAGAGAGCCAGTCAGAGTGAGGGAGAGAGAGAGAGAGGGAGAGAGACAAAGAGAGAGACAGTGAGATAGAGAGAGAGAGTGAGTCAGAGTGAGTGAGAGAGAGAGAGACAGAGAGAGTGAGTCAGAGTGAGGGAGAGAGAGAGAGGGAGGGAGAGACAGACAGGGAGAGAGAGGGAGAAGCCACAAGTGAGAGTTAGAGACAAAGAGAGAGTGAGATGATGAGACAGAGAAGGAGACAGAGAAGTAGACAGAGAGATGTATAGACAGTAAATATTGAGAGGAATTGAGGGCAGAGATACAAAGAGAGAGGGAGTGGGAGAGAGAGACAGAGAGAGAGAGAGAACCAGAGTGTGCGATGGGACAGAGAGAGAGAGATAGTGCGAGGGAAGCAGAGAGAGGGACAGAGAGAGAGAGTAGGAAAGAGAGAGGGAGAGAGTGGGAAAGAGAGAGGGAGAGTTGGAAAGTGGAAAGTGAGATAGTGGGAAAGAGAGAGGGAGAGAGAGTGGGAAAGAGAGAGGGAGAGAGAAAGGGAGTGGGACAGAGAGTGGGAAAGAGAGAGGGAGAGAGAGGGAAAGAGAGTGGGAAAGAGAGAGGGAGAGAGAGTGGGAAAGAGAGAGGGAGAGAGAAAGGGAGTGGGAGAGAGAGTGTGAAAGAGAGAGGGAGAGAGAGGGAAAGAGAGTGGGAAAGAGAGAGGGAGAGTTGGAAATAGAGAGGGAGAGAGAGATAGAGAGAGAGAAGGAGAGAGTGGGAAAGAAAGAGGGAGAGAGAGGGAGAGAGAGAGGGAGAGAGTGGGAAAGAGAGAGAGAGAGCGGAAGAGAGTGGGAGAGTGGAAAAGAGAGAGGGTGTGAGAGAGAGAGAGGGAGAGTGGGAAAGAGAGAGGGAGAGAGAGGGAAAGCGAGAGGTAGAGAGTGTGGGCAAGAGAGAGAGAGGGAGAGGGAAAGAGAGAGAGAGAGAGGGAGAGAGGGAGAGAATGGGAAAGAGAGAGGGAGAGAGAGAGGGAGAGTGGGAAAGATAGAGGGAGAGAGTGTGGAAGAGAGAAGGAGAGAGAGAGAGAGAAGTGGGAAAGAAGAGTGGGAAAGTGAGAGAGTGGGAAAGAGAGAGGGAGAGAGAGGGAGAGAGAGAGGGAGAGAGAGAGGAGAGAGAGAGAGAGGAGAGAGAGGGAGAGAGAGAGGGAGAGAGAGAGGGAGAGAGAGGGAAAGAGAGAGGGAGAGAGAGGGAGAGATAGTGGGAAAGAGAGAGATTGAGTGGGAAAGAGAGAGGAAGAGAGAGAGGGAGAGAGAGAGAGAGAGGGGGGAGAGAAAGTGGGAAGGAGAGGGGGAGAGAGAGAGGAGAGAGAGCGAGAGGGAGAGAGAGGGAGAGAGTGGGAAAGAGAGAGGGAGTGGGAAAGAGAGAGAGAGTGGGAAAGAGAGAGGGAGAGAGTGAGGGAGAGAGAGAAAGAGAGAGAGAGAGTGGGAAAGAGAGAGGGAGAGAGTGGGAATGAGAGAGGGAGAGAGAGGGAGAGAGAGAGAGGGTGGGAAAGAGAGAGAGAGAGTGGGAAAGAGAGAGAGAGTGTGGGAAAGAGAGAAGGAGAGAGAGAGAGTGGGAAAGAGAGAGGGAGAGAGTGAGGGAGAGAGAGAGAGAGTGGGAAAGAGAGAGGGAGAGTGGGAAAGAGAGAGGGAGAGAGTGGGAAAGAGAGAAGGAGAGTGGGAAAGAGAGAGGGAGAGAGAGGGTAAGAGAGAAGGAGAGAGTGGGAAAGAGAGAGAGAGAGTGGGAAAGAGAGAGAGAGAGAGTGGGAAAGAGAGAAGGAGAGAGAGAGAGAGAGTGGGAAAGAGAGAGGGAGAGAGTGAGGGAGAGAGAGAGAGAGTGGGAAAGAGAGACAGGAGAGTGGGAAAGAGAGAGGGAGAGAGTGGGAAGAGAGAAGGAGAGAGTGGGAAAGAGAGAGGGAGAGAGAGGGAAAGAGAGAAGGAGAGTGGGAAAGAGAGAGGAAGAGAGATGGAGAGTGGGAAAGAGAGGGAGAGAGAGGGAAAGAGAGAGGGAAAGAGAGAGGGAGAGAGAGAGGGAGAGTGTCAATATATTTGGGTGTCATTCCCGTGCTGATGTGTTTGGATTTTCCTCTTCCCATCCATTCCCTCCCTGGGATCCACATTTCCCCTCGCCCCCTGTTGACGGAGGCTTGGCAACTTCCTGCAGTGTCTCTGGCCAATGGTAGCCCCCCAGGATGTTGACAGTGGGGGATTCAGCGATGGTGATGTCATTGAATGTCAAGGGGAGATGGATTTGGACATGGACGGCTTCAGTGTCTGAGGAGTTGTGAATGGGGCTGAACATTGTGCAGTCAGCAGCGAACATCCCCACTTCGGACCTTACGATGGAGGGAAGGTCATTGATGAAGCAGCTTTAGGTGGTTGGGGCCGAGGACACTCATCATCGCCCCTTGATATTTGAAGGCATTCCCATCGCTGAATTCCCCCATCAACATCCTGGGGGTTCCCATTGATCAGAAACTGAACTGGACCCAGCCATATAAACACTGCGGCTCCCAGAGCAGGTCAGAGGCTGGGAATCCTGCGGAGAGTAACTCACCTCCTGACTCCCCCCAAAGCCTGTCCACCATCTACAAGGACACAAGTCAGGAGTGTGATGGGACCCTCTCCAGTTGCCAGTGTAATATTCTTGTTCCAGAACACTTGTAGCTAAAGCTATCAATGATTTATTAACCGCCAGCGATGCCCCACATCCCGTGAATGATTCAGTACAAAGGTGGGACTTACAGCTTGAGCCTTTCCTGGTGTGTGTGTGTGTGTGTGTGTGTGTGTGAGAAGAGGGAGACAGTGTCTCAGGGAGCCGCCCCGCTCCCCATGCTCTACATTGACCCTTTTCAATGGCTGGATTGTCTCTCCCAGCCCAGAATGGAGGCCGTTCATGGGGTCGGTTCAGGGGAGGCCCAATCCGGCCTACCCGGAAAGGCTGGGCCCAGGGGAGGTCAGGGCACAGGGCCTCAGAGGGTGAAAGGTCAATTCCGATCACCCCGCTCTCTCACCCTTGACCCTTGGAACCTACCTTTGCGCATGAACCTGGAGATGTTCTGATTCATGATGTGTTTCGGGATGGTGGTGTAATTGGCCATCGGATTGTCCTTCATGACTTTGAAGGAGGAAAGGTGAACGATCTTCTCAATGACGTCCTCTTCCAGAACCTTCTCCATGAACTCAGCCACCTTCAGAATCTCCCGTCTTGGATTCTATAGGGTGGGAATGGACCGGAGTTAGAGACCTCATGGGTCAGTGAGACAAGGGGGACCGAGAAACCAGGCCTGGGGTCAGGGGTCAGTGAGACAGGGGGACCGAGATACAAGACCCAGCGGTCAGTGAGACAGGAGGACCGAGAAACCAGACCCAGGGTCAGGGGTCAGTGAGACAGGAGGACCGAGAAACCAGACCCAGGGTCAGGGGTCAGTGAGACAGGGGGACCGAGAAACCAGGCCTGGGGTCAGGGGTCAGTGAGACAGGGGGACCGAGAAACAAGACCCAGGGGTCAGTGAGATGGGAGGACCGAGAAACCAGACCCAGGGTCAGGGGTCAGTGAGACAGGAGGACCGAGAAACCAGACCTGGGGTCGGGGTGAGTGAGACAGGGGGACCGAGAAACCAGACCCGGGGTCAGTGAGACGGGAGGACCGAGAAACCAGACCCAGGGTCAGGGTCAGTGAGACAGGAGGACCGAGAAACCAGACCCAGGGTCAGGGGTCAGTGAGAAGGGTGGACCGAGAAACCAGACCTGGGGTCGGGGTGAGTGAGGCAGGGGGACCGAGAAACCAGACCCAGGGTCAGGGGTCAGTGAGAAGGGTGGACCGAGAAACCAGACCTGGGGTCGGGGGGTCAGTGAGACAGGGGGACCGAGAAACCAGACCCAGGGTCAGTGAGACGGGAGGACCGAGAAACCAGACCCAGGGTCAGGGGTCAGTGAGACAGGGGGACGGAGATACCGGGGTCAAGGGTCAAGGGGAAAGCGACTGACCACCCGGACCAGGGGTCAGATGTCAGTGAGGGAGACGCTGACTGTCCAAATGAGTGTAGGCTCAAGGGGAGAGGAACTGACCATCCACACCCAGCTCAGTGAGAGGTGCTGATCACCCAGTCCAGGGGTCAGAGGTCAGTGAGTGATGCACTGAACTCTCACCCTGAACAATTTCATGTTTCTCTCTGTCTCTCTCTCTCTGTCTCTCCCTCTCTGCCTCTCTCTCTTTCTCCCTCTCTGTCTCTCTCTCTCTCTCTATCCCGCTCTCCCTGTCTGTCTGTCTCTCACTCTCACACTGTGTGTCTTTCTCTGTCTGTCTGTCTCTCTCTCTCCCTCCCTCTCTCACTGTCTCTCTCTCTCTCTGTCTCTCTCTCTCGTTCTCTCACTGTCTCTCTCTCTCACTGTCTCTCTGTGTGTCTATCTCTCTCTCTCTTTCACCGTCTCTCTCTCTCTCTCACTGTCTCTCTCTCTCACTGTCTCTCTGTGTGTGTCTCTCTCTCGTCACGAGACCCTGTACGAGCGTGTGGTCAGTTCCAGCCCCCTCCACCCGGGGTCGCAACATCAGTGAATTAACCAATAATTCTGATTAACGTCTCGTGATTCTTGCCCGAGACGTCTGCAATCAGATGCAGACTCCAGATTTATAAGTAAAAACATTAACAAACTATTTATTAATAACAAGAGGAAAAGATGAATATATGAAAAGTAATAACAGAACAATGGTCTAACAATCGGCCTAATCTCAAATCCACGTCCCATCCTCCACCCACCCACACACACACAAGACAGACACACACGGCGGGAATGGGGGGGAAAGGTTTAAACTGAAACAGGATTAATAATTATGAGATTGTTCTTTGCTGCCGATGTACTCTTTGTACTCAGCGATCTCCTGATCATGTATCCAATCAGAAACTGGAGGTTGTAGAAAGCTCTCTAAATCAGCAGGCAGAGAGAGAGAGATTCAAAGCTGCCTGGTGCCTGGATATCTTCACAGCGCACACCCTAAACAATCTGGCACTCTTCACAAGATCCACCTTCCATCTGGAACTTTCTGTCTGGCCCCCACCAATCACAGACCCCAATAGGAAATGGTACATTTCCTGATTGGCTGCTTGCCAAGTCTATCAAATCATCATCACCGGTTCTGCCTCAGAATCGGAAGGGGATGTCTCTGCCTGGTCCATCACGATCGGCATTCCAACTCTGCCCAAAATCTATAAAACAGAAAACCCAGATGGTGTAGTGAGGCTATAGCAGCTTAACCAGAAGACAGGCAGCAGGGAGGGGGGGTACAACAGTACCTTAACAATACCTCTCTCTCTGTTGTCGTGCTGTTCAGCTTCGGGTAACACGGACTGCAACACGATGCAGTTACCTGTCAAGTAGACACTAAACGTGGGCGTTGGTTCAATAAGATTTATTGAACTTCAGTAATGAAGCACACAGCTGCCTGTGGGTTGACTCTCTGCTACTCTCAGTAAACTAACACTAACTATCTAGACCAGGCTAGCTCTGAACCACGTGTAGAAGGTGTTGAATGATTTGTACACCCTGACTGTCACTACAGTTGTCACCAGTGGAAAGAGGTGGAGTGCTGATGTCTCATGTGTTTTGTAGGTGGAAGCCCCCCTCTGGTGTTCTGTCAGGTGATTGGTTGTGTTCTTTCCTGTATGTTGATTGGCTCACCTGGGTGTCTGTCACTGCCTGCTCTTACACCATGATGTGCGTGGGTGAATATTATGACAGCTGTCTCATCTCTCACGCTGACTTCCTCTCTCTCTTTGTCTATCTTTGTCTCGTCTCACTCTTGCTCTCGCTGTCTCTATCTCTCGCTGTCTCTATCTCTCGCTGTCTCCATCTCTCCCTGTCTCTATCTCTCCCTGTCTCTATCTCTCCCTGTCTCTATCTCTTGCTGTCTCTATCTCCCGCTGCCTCTAGCTCCCGCTGCCTCTATCTCTCGCTGTCTCTATCTCCTGCTGCCTCTATCTGCCGCTGCCTCTATCTCCCGCTGCCTCTATCTCTCCCTGTCTCTATCTCTCCCTGTCTCTATCTCTCCCTGTCTCTATCTCTCCCTGTCTCTATCTCTCCCTGTCTCTATCTCTCCCTGTCTCTATCTCTCCCTGTCTCTATCTCTTGCTGCCTCTATCTCTCGCTGTCTCTATCTCTCCCTGTCTCTATCTCTCCCTGTCTCTATCTCTCCCTGTCTCTATCTCTCCCTGTCTCTATCTCTTGCTGTCTCTATCTCCCGCTGCCTCTCGCTCCCGCTGCCACTATCTCTCGCTGTCTCTATCTCTCGCTGTTTCTGTGTGTCTCTCTCTCTCTCCCCACCCGCCTCCCTCACACAATATTACACCCTCGGACACTCATCCTCCTCCACACTCAGTCCCTCCCACGGCCGTTACCTCCTTTATATCCTCAAAGAAGAGGAAGAGAATCCGATGTTTGATCTTCGCTTCCCACCATCCCTTCACATGGTCGTACCAGGAACCCCAGCTCACTGAAACAGAGCAAGAACAGGCACAGTAAGATCCCATCGAGATTCTCCCTGTTCCCAAAGACAAGAACAGGGACAGTGTAGAGGGAGCTTTACTCTGTATCTAACCCCATGCTGTACCTGCCCTGGGAGTGTTTGATGGGGACAGTGTAGAGGGAGCTTTACTCTGTATCTAACCCCGTGCTGCACCTGTCCTGGGAGTGTTTGATGGGGACAGTGTAGAGGGAGCTTTACTCTGTATCTAACCCCGTGCTGTACCTGTCCTGGGAGTGTTTGATGGGGACAGTGTGGAGGGAGCTTTACTCTGTATCTAACCCCGTGTTGTACCTGTCCTGGGAGTGTTTGATGGGGACAGTGTAGATGGAGCTTTACTCTGTATCTAACTCCGTGCTGTACCTGTACCTGGGGCTGCTTTAGCACTGGGCTAAATCGCTGGCTTTTAAAGCAGGCCAAGGCAGGCCAGCAGCACGGTTCAATTTCCGTACCAGCCTCCCCGAACAGGTGGCAGAATGTGGCGACTAGGAGCTTTTCGCACTAACTTCATTGAAGCCTACTCATGACAATAAGCGATTTTCATTTCATTTTTCATTTCCTGGGAGTGTTTGATGCTCGGTTAAGGATTGTTGATGATATATTAACCTTTGGGTAATCTATCTCTTTACACTTTGCTCCTGATTGGGAATGGTCTGGTGGTGTGACTGTGAACAATCCATCAGTCTTCAACTTAAAGCAAACTCATTTATTGCGTAACAATTGATTAATATTGAGTTTGCACACTCCACTGAACTATAACTAGCAATCAAGTAATTTATATTAAAGTATTAACTAATTGAAACTAAACGTGCTAAACTATGTTGTGAAGGATCTATCACACTCAATCTCGTCGCTCCTGGTTGGCAGAGGCCGAGATCCTCTCAGTGTTGTTATTGATAGTGCGATGCAATGCTGCCCTCTAGTGGGCAGTGTTACACTGAGATGTAATAATTAACCCTTTTCGCTGTCTACATATATACACATCATTACAGTTGATGTGCGGAGGAAACCCACCTTGTCCGTGCAGGAATTTTTGGAAGAATTCCAGCCAGTATCCCGGTTCCGGCATTGTGTTGTCCATCCGATGGAAATGGAAATACGACACAAGATTATCTTTAGCATTTCGAGCGACGACTATGGTCTGGGAAGAGGAAACACAAATCCATTAGGGAGTCCTCACTCTTCCCTCTGACCTGTCTGAGTGAGGGGGGAGTGAGGGAGTCTCACAGTTTGGAGACGTGAGGGAGGGGGGAGGTGAGGAGGTCTCACAGTTTGGAGACTGAGGGAGGGGGGAGTGAGGGACATGTCCCACAGTTTGGAGACGAGGGAGGGAGGGGTGAGGGAGTCCACAGTTTGGAGACTGAGGGAGGGGGGAGTGAGGGAGGGGGGGTGAGGGAGTGTTGAACAGGGTTGAGGGATTGAGGGGTTTACGGGGTAGATGGGGGTGATGGGGGGTGGAGGGTAGGGATGTGTCCCGGGTCCCTACCTACAGTCCTGCTCCCAGACAGGATTTGGGACACCGTTGGATCGGGAGGTGAGTTTTAATCACCTCGGAGACGCCATTTTCTCAATCAGTTCAATACCTGCGAGATGGAGATGTTACAGCATTCCGCTCAAATAATCCTGCTCACATTGTACACCGACTCTCCCCTGGGTCTGGGTCCCCCCCTCCCATCCCCCCCCCACCCCACGGGCAACCGACTCTCCCCGGGGTACGGGTCCCTCCCACGGGCACCGACTCTCCCCGGGGTACGGGTCCCCCTCCCCACGGGCACCGACTCTCCCCGGGGTATGGGTCTCCCCCACGGGCACCGACTCTCCCCGGGGTACGGGTCCCTCCCCACGGGCACCGACTCTCCCCGGGGTACGGGTCCCCCCCCACTGGGCACCGACTCTCCCCGGGGTACGGGGGGAAACATCCTCTCAGCATTCGCCGTGTCGAGCCCCCCCCCTCTCATTCTTCTAAACTCCAATGGGTGTGTCACCCCAACCTGCCCAAACCTCACAAGACAAATACCCCCTCCCCCCATCCCAGGCATCACCCCGGGGAACCTCCTCTGAACTGCCTCCGACACCAGTCTCTCCCTCCGTGAGTAAGGAGACCCAAACCATACGCAGTACTCCAGCTGCAGAAACACCAACAGTTGGAGCAAAACTTCCCAACTTTTACAGCCCAACCCCCCCCCACCCCCCCACCCGCCCCCCCACCCCCACCCCCCCACCCCCCCCCACCCCACCACCCCACCCCCACCCCCACCCCCCCCCCACCCCCACCCCCCCACCTCCCCACCTCCCCGATAAAGGGTCTCACCAGGAGGCCCCTCATCCTCAAATAATTCAAGGAAGGGGATTCGTTCATAGACGGGAGCTCGTTTACACATCTTCACATCACCGTTCTGATTGATCAGATCCACAATTTCCTGCATCCATGTTGTCCCTGTGGAGAGAGGGAGAGAGAGTGAGAGAGAGGGAGAGAAAGAGAGAGAGACAGAGAGAGAGAGAGAGAGAGAGAGACAGAGAGAGACAGAGAGAGAGGAACAGAGAGAGTGTGAGAGAGAATGTGACAGAGAGAGAGAGGAACAGAGAGAGTGTGACAGAGAGAGAGAGGAACAGAGAGAGTGTGACAGTGTGACAGAGAGAGAGAGGAACAGAGAGTGTGAGAGAGTGTGACAGAGAGAGAGAGGAACAGAGACATGTGACAGAGAGAGAGGAACAGAGAGAGTGTGAGAGAGTGTGAGAGAGAGAGAGAGGAACAGAGAGAGTGAGAGAGAGAGAGAGGAACAGAGAGAGTGTGACAGAGAGAGAGAGGAACAGAGAGAGTGTGAGAGAGTGTGACAGAGAGAGAGAGGAACAGAGAGAGTGTGAGAGAGTGTGACAGAGAGAGAGAGAAACAGAGAGAGTGTGAGAGAGAGTGTGACAGAGAGAGAGAGAGGAACAGAGAGTGAGAGAGAGAGTGTGACAGAGAGAGAGGAACAGAGAGAGTGTGAGAGAGAGAGAGAGGAACAGAGAGAGTGAGAGAGAGAGTGTGACAGAGAGAGAGAGAGGAACAGAGAGAGTGTGACAGAGAGAGAGGAACAGAGAGAGTGTGAGAGAGAGAGGAACAGAGAGAGTGTGAGAGAGTGTGACAGAGAGAGAGAGGAACAGAGACATGTGAAAGTGAGAGGAACAGAGAGAGTGAGAGGGAACAGAGAGAGTGGGAGAGAATGTCAGGGAGATGGAGGAACAGAGTTAGAGTGAGAGACACACAGAGACTTTAAACATCCCCATGAGTGGTCAAGAGAATCAAATTCACACAGATTCCAGCAGCCCTCCTCAAATGGTGTCCCCCATCGTAATGCCTGGACTCTCCCAACCCACCGTCAGGCCTGGGCCCTTAGCTTCCACCATGAGGCCTGGGCCACCACTCCACCATGAGGCCTGGGCCCTCATCCTGCACAGTGAGGCCTGGGCCCTCATCCTGCACAGTGAGGCCTGGGCCCTCATCCTGCACAGTGAGGCCTGGGCCCTCATCCTGCACAGAGGCCTGAGCCCTCATCCTGCACAGTGATCCCTGGGCCCTCATCCTGCACAGAGGCCTGGGCCCTCATCCTGCACAATGAGACCTGGGCCCACATCCTGCACAGTGAGGCCTGGGCCCTCATCCTGCACAGAGGCCTGGGCCCTCGTCCTGCACAGTGAGACCTGGGCCCTCATCCTGCACAGTGAGGTCTTGGCCCTCGTCCTGCACAGTGAGGTCTGGGCCCTCGCCCAGCACAGTGAGGCCTGGGCCCTCATCCTGCACAGTGAGGCCTGGGCCCACATCCTGCACAGTAAGGCCTGGGCCCACATACAGCACAGTGAGGCCTGGGCGCTCATCCTCCACAGTGAGGCCTGGGCCCTCATCCTCCACAATGAGGCCTGGGCCCTCAACCTGCACAGAGGCCTGGGCCCTCGTCCTGCACAGTGAGGCCTGGGCACTTTCCATCCACTGTGTGACTGTGCCTCTCTCCCCACCGTGAGGCCTGGGCCCTCTCCCCCCACCGTGAGGCCTGTTCTCCACTCACCTGATTTGGGGTAGGTGGCGATGAGCAGGTCATCGGGCTTGGCCTGGAAGTTTTTCACCATCTCCCAGTTATCAGCCACCCAGTCGGCTAAGGGGACATCTTCCAGCAGTTTGAGCTGCGTCTTCCTGATTGTCAAGTCTCGCAGCTCCGGATGAAAGTCCAGCTCCATCTCCAGGATCCTGAAACTGGGCAGCACCATGGTCAATTCATTCAGGATGAGGGTTGGTCAGTAAATTTGCAGATGATACGAAGATTGGTGGAGTTGTGGATAGTGAGGAGGGCTGTTGTCGGCTGCAAAGAGACATCGATCGGATGCAGAGCTGGGCTGAGAAGTGGCAGATGGAGTTTAACCCTGAAAAGTGTGAGGTTGTCCATTTTGGAAGGACAAATCTGAATGCGGAATACAGGATTAACGGTAGGGTTCTTGGCAATGTAGAGTAGCAGAGAGATCTTGGGGTCTATGTTCATAGATCTTTGAAAGTTGCCACTCAAGTGGATAGAGCTGTGAAGAAGGCCTATGGTGTGTTAGTGTGTTCATTAGCAGAGGGATTGAATTTAAGAGCTGTGAGGTGATGATGCAGCTGTACAAAACCTTCGTAAGGCCACATTTGGAGTAGTGTGTGCAGTTCTGGTCACCTCATTTTAGGAAAGATGTGGAAGCTTTGGAAAAGGTGCAAAGGAGATTTACCAGGATGCTGCCTGGAATGGAGAGTAGGTCTTACGAGGAAAGGTTGAGGGTGCTAGGCCTTTTCTCATTAGAACGGAGAAGGATGAGGGGCGACTTGATAGAGGTTATTAAGATGATCAGGGGAATAGATAGAGTAGACAGTCAGAGACTTTTTCCCCAGGTAGAACAAACCATTAAAAGGGGCCATAAATTTAAGGTAAATGATGGAAGATATAGGGGGGATGTCAGAGGTAGGTTCTTTACCCAGAGAGTAGTGGGGGCATGGAATGCACTGTCTGTGGAAGTAGTTGAGTCGGAAACGTTAGGGACCTTCAAGCGGCTAGTTGGATAGGTACATGGATTAGGGTAGAATAATGGAGTGTAGATTAATTTGTTCTTAAGGGCAGCACAGTAGCATTGTGGATAGCACAATTGCTTCACAGCTCCAGGGTCCCAGGTTCGATTCCCGGCTGGGTCACTGTCTGTGTGGAGTCTGCACATCCTCCCCGTGACTGCGTGGGTTTCCTCCGGGTGCTCCGGTTTCCTCCCACAGTCCAAAGATGTGCAGGTTGGGTGGATTGGCCATGATAAATTGCCCTTAGTGTCCAAAATTCTATGATCTATGATTAACCTAGGACAAAAGTTTGGCACAACATTGTGGGCCGAAGGGCCTGTTCTGTGCTGTATTTCTCTATGATCTATGTTCTTACCTTATTGAATCTCAGTCAGTTTAATCTTTGAGCTGTGAATTGGGTTTAACTTTGAGGAGGAGTTTGTCACCAATCGAGGAGACAGATTGCAAGTGTTGACAGGACTGGAACCAGTTTGGTTTCATTCCTTCGCCTTCTCTCTGGGCAAGGGGCCCAGTTCAGAGATAGAGAGAGAGAAATGAAAATCGCTTATCGTCACAAGTAGGCTTCAAATGAAGTTACTGTGAAATGACACAGAGACCAGAATGAGAGGCACAGAAAGAGACAGAGAGAGACAGACAGAGCGAAAGAGAGATTGCAAGAGACAGATAGAGACTGTGAGAGAGAGAGACAGAGCGAAAGAGACATTGTGAGAGACAGATAGAGACAGATAGACTGAAAGAGACAGAGAGACAGACAGAGCGAAAGAGAGATTGTGAGAGATAGAGACTGAGAGAAAGAAAGAAAGAGACAGAGACAGACAGAGAGAAGAGAGAGAGAGACGCAGAGCGACAGAGAAAGACAGAGAGAGAAGACAGAGAGAGAGACAGAGAGAGAGAGAGCGGGATAGGGATAGAGAGAAAGAGAGATTGTGAGAGACAGATGGAGACTGCGAGAGAGAGAGAAAGAGACAGAGACAGACAGAGAAAGAGACTGCGAGAGAGAGACTAAGAGAGAGAGACAGCCAGACAGAGCGAAAGAGTCAGACAGAGAGAGAAAAAGACAGACAGAGAGAAAGAGACAGAGAGAGAAAAGAGAGAGAGAGAGCAGGGTAGGGACAGAGAGAGAGAGCGATGTAGAGACAGAGAGAGAGACAGCGATGTAGACACAGTGAGAGAGCGATGTGGAGACAGAGAGAGAGAGTGATGTAGACACAGTGAGAGAGCGATGTAGAGACAGAGAGACAGCAGGGTAGGGACAGAGAGAGAGAGCGATGTAGAGACAGAGAGAGAGAGACAGCGATGTAGACACAGTGAGAGAGCGATGTAGAGACAGAGAGAGACAGCGATGTAGACACAGTGAGAGAGCGATGTAGAGACAGAGAGAGAGAGAGCGATGTAGACACGGTGAGAGAGCGATGTAGAGACAGAGAGAGACAGCGATGTAGACACAGTGAGAGAGCGATGTAGAGACAGAGAGAGAGAGCGATGTAGACACGGTGAGAGAGCGATGTAGAGACAGAGAGAGACAGCGATGTAGACACAGTGAGAGAGCGATGTAGAGACAGAGAGAGAGAGAGCGATGTAGACACAGTGAGAGAGCGATGTAGAGACAGAGAGAGAGAGAGCGATGTAGACACGGTGAGAGCGATGTAGAGACAGAGAGAGACAGCGATGTAGACACAGTGAGAGAGCGATGTAGAGACAGAGAGAGAGAGAGCGATGTAGACACAGAGAGAGCGATGTGGAGACAGAGAGACAGAGAGCGGGTAGGGACTAGAGAAAGAGCTCCTGCTCTTACCTTGTTTTCTCTCCAAGTCTCCAATGGTTGATGTCATCCAGGTTTATTGGACGGGATATGCAAATATATGAAGCAGATGATGATGTGGCTCTGCCCAATGTAGTCGGCTGTTAGACACTCGGGGAGAATTTGGGTGAGGTCAGAGTTCCAGGCCTAATCTGTAACCTGTTCTGATGTAGTTCTAATAAACAAGTGTTCAACAGATCCCC
This sequence comes from Scyliorhinus canicula, assembly GCF_902713615.1. NCBI lineage: Eukaryota > Metazoa > Chordata > Chondrichthyes > Carcharhiniformes > Scyliorhinidae > Scyliorhinus > Scyliorhinus canicula. The sequence continues at coordinate 92,280,810 of NC_052165.1, read as the reverse complement.
CAATATGTCTGCAGTCTGCCCCACCCCGAGAGCCCAAGATAAATGGACCCAATTATATACCGTGGTGGCAGCGTTGTCGACGCCGAGGTAAGAGAGACATTGGTGCTTTATCGAAGGAATCACTGTAAAGAAACACGTGAAAGCAGCTCGAGAAATCTGGGCGGTTGAAGGAGGCGCACTGGAGAGAGAGGAATGATGGGGGAACTTCATGGTCAGGCCGTGTCCTTGCCCCAGCCGCCTGACTGTCTCGAGGGGCAGAAGGGAGGTCTGCAGTGGGAGTTATGGTAACGCCATTATCTCCAGTACACAGCAGCGTCAGATCCTCAAGTCAAAGAGGCAAAGCTCTAAGTAACTACCTTCCTTTATTCAGTCAGTCCAGCAGCAGACGTCCCTCAGCTCTGTGTACTCAATATAATGAGGAAAGAACTCTTTATTTCCATTGTGTCCTGGCCTGGGGCTCTTTATAACGGGAAGATGTTGCCCATTTTCAGACTTGACAGACAAACCTGGAATAATATCTCAGTGGAAGGTGGAACGTCTTGTTCAGGATATTTGCATTGTGCATGGGAAGGTTGTTTGTGGTGCTCCTGAGGTTCGGGTCGTTCCGATGTGGCTGTGGGATATCGCGTGGAGCCAGGTTCAAAGAAGCCGAGATGGCTGCAGAACATGAATACTGTTCCCTAATTGGCTGATAATGAGGCCTTGGGGGTGGAGCCTACATTTACAGATTTGCCTCCAGTCAGCCCTGTGTTGGGCTTCGCAGCCAATCCCTCCTTGCCTGAGTCCTGCTTCGAACCTGAGCATGAACTGGATGCCCACATAAATGTGCACAGGCTGCTCGACGTGGGACACACACACGCACTTACATCCTCCTTCTCCTCCTCCTCCTCCCCCTCCCCAGAAACCCGACTCGCACCCACAGAGGACGGGAGGCAAATTCAGGCTGAAACACCAACTGCTTCTGAACCCCACTTTCACAAGGATAACACTGAGAGCAGATCAGATTCTGCACCATCAACGACAAACACAAGGTCGGTCTGCGTTAACCCAAACTTCGGTTTCGTCCCTCTGCCTGGAAAACAAATTTCGACTGGTGTCTCTCAGTCCCCTCTCTCTCTCAGGGAGATATCTGTACACTGACTGGTGTCTCTCAGTCCCCTCTCTCTCTCTCAGGGAGATATCTGTACACTGGCAGGTGTCTCTCAGTCCCCCCTCTCTTTCAGGGAGATATCTGTACATTGACTGGTGTCTCTCAGTCCCCTCTCTCTCTCAGGGAGATATCTGTACACTGACTGGCGTCTCTCAGTCCCCTCTCTCTCTCAGGGAGATATCTGTACACTGACTGGTGTCTCTCAGTCCCCTCTCTCTCTCAGGGAGATATCTGTACACTGACTGGTGTCTCTCAGTCCCCTCTCTCTCTCAGGGAGATATCTGTACACTGGCAGGTGTCTCTCAGTCCCCCCTCTCTCTCAGGGAGATATCTGTACACTGACTGGTGCCTCTCAGTCCCCTCTCTCAGGGAGATATCTGTACACTGACTGGTGTCTCTCAGTCCCCTCTCTCAGGGAGATATCTGTACACTGACTGGTGTCTCTCAGTCCCCCTCTCTCTCAGGGAGATATCTGTACACTGACTGGTGTCTCTCAGTCCCCTCTCTCTCTCAGGGAGATATCTGTACACTGATTGGTGTCTCTCAGTCCCCCCTCTCTCTCAGGGAGATATCTGTACACTGACTGGTGTCTCTCAGTCCCCCCTCTCTCTCTCAGGGAGATTGCTGTACACTGACTGGTGTCTCTCAGTCCCCTCTCTCTCTCAGGGAGATATCTGTATACTGACTGGTGTCTCTCAGTCCCCTCTCTCTCTCAGGGAGATATCTGTACACTGACTGGTGTCTCTCAGTCCTCTCTCTCTCAGGGAGATAGCTATACACTGACTGGTGTCTCTCAGTCACCTCTGTCTCAGGGAGATATCTGTACACTGACTGGTGTATCTCAGTCCCCTCTCTCTCAGGGAGATATCTGTACACTGACTGGTTTCTCTCAGTCCCCTCTCCCTCAGGGAGATATCTGTACACTGACTGGTGTCTCTCAGTCCCCTCTCTCTCTCAGGGAGATATCTGTACACTGACTGGTGTCTCTCAGTCCCCTCTCTCTCTCAGGGAGATATCTGTAATCTGTTCAATGATGGATCAGAGTTGATGTGAAATAATCCGAGTTTGTGTTTTTGGTGATTGGAGAAGTTTATTTGCTTTATCGCTCAGAGTGGTTACAGGACGTTGCGAAACTTCAGTGAGCTGTGACCCATCTGTCTCTCATAGTGTTCATCAAAATCTTCATTCTGAGACACTGTGAAGTGATTCTTCCAGTCTCCAACCTCACCTGTGAGAGAGAGAGAGAGAGAGTGAGTCAGAGTGAGGGAGTGAGGGGGGGTGGGAGAGAGAGATGGGGTTAGACAGACACAGAAAGGGAGTGAGCTAAAGACGGATAGACAGAGGCACAGCGAGAGAGAGAGAAACAAAGACAGAGAGAGAAAGACGAGAATGGAGGCGGTTCAGTGGGTCGGTTGAGGGGAGGCCCAATCCGGCCTACCTGGAAAGGCTGGGCCTAAGGGTGGTCAGAGAACAAGCACCCTAAGGGGTTAAAGGTCAATCCCGATCCCGCCGCTCTTTCACCCCTGACCCCTGTAACCTACCTTTGCGCATGAACCTGGAGATGTTCTGATCCATGATCCCCATCGGAAGGGTGCCGTAATTGGCCATCGGATTGTCCTTCATGACCTTGAAGGAGGAAAGGTGAACGATTTTCTCAATGACGTCCTCTTCTAGAACATTCTCCATGAACTCGGCCACCTTCAGGATCTCCCGTCTGGGATTCTATAGGGTGGGAATGGACCGGAGTTAGAGACCTCATGGGTCAGTGAGAAAGGGGGGACCGGGAAACCAGAACCAAGGTCAGGGGTCAGTGCGACAGAGGGTCTGAGAAACCAGAACCGGGGTCAGGGGTCAGTGAGACAGAGGGACCGAGAAACCAGAACCGGGGTCAGGGGTCAGTGAGACAGGGGGACCGAGAAACCAGAACTAGGGTCAGGGGTCAGGTGGACAGGTGTACCAAAAAACTGGAACTGGTGCCAGGGCTCAAGGAGAGAGGAACTGACCACCCAGAAGAGAGGTCAGGGGTCAGTGAGCGAGGCACTGACCATCCAGGCCAGAGTTCAGTGGGAGAGGCACTGACCCTCCAGACCAGGGGACAGAGGTCAGTTAGAGAAGTTTGTCCCTCCATATGAGGGGTCAGAGGTCAGTGAGAAAGGGACTGACCATTCAGCCTGAGGTTCACGGGTTTCACTCTGAATAATTTCATGTCTGTCTCTCTCTGTATGTCCCTCTCTCTCTCTGTCTCTCTCTCTCTCTCACTGTCTCTCTCTCTCTCTCTCTCGCTGCCTCTCTCACTCCCACGCTGTCTCTGTTGTAATGATATGTATGTAGGTACGCCAGTGAAGGGTTAATTATTACATCTCAGTGCAATTCAAACACTAGAGGGCACCACCATTTCACAGTATATAAATCCGACCTCAGGTCAGCCCGGGTAGTGTTAGTGAGGGAGGAACGCTGGGAACGGCACGAGGAGAAGATTAGGTTAGAGACAGTTACACCAGGTTATTATTAGTGACTGGTTAGATTATTGGTTAGTGAGGGAGGAACGCTGGGAACGGCACGAGGAGAAGATTAGGTTAGAGACAGTTACACCAGGTTATTATTAGTGACTGGTTAGATTATTGGTTAGTGAGGGAGGAACGCTGGGAGCAGCAGAAGGAGAAGATTAGGTTAGAGACAGTTACACCAGGTTATTATTAGTGACTGGTTAGATTATTGGTTAGTGAGGGAGGAACGCTGGGAACAGCATGAGGAGAAGATTAGGTTAGAGACAGTTACACCAGGTTATTATTAGTGACTGGTTAGATTATTGATTACTGCTAGACAGATTCAATATTACTTTATTATTGACTATAGCTCAGTAGCGTGAGTGAACTTTATTTAATTAATCGTCATACAATAAATTAGTTTTATTTCAATCTAATGATTGGTGGATTCTTTGTCATCAACTCAACGGAATATTCTGGAACAAAAGAAAAAGAACACCACACATTACCACCAAAGGGAATATAACATCTCTCTCTCTCTCTCTGTCTCTCTCTCTCTCTCCGTCTCTCTCTCTCTCTCTCTCTCTCTCGCGGTCTCTCTCACTCTCTCTCTCTCTCTCTCACGCTGTCTCTCTCACTCTCTCTCTGTCTCTCTCACCATCTCTCTCTCTCTCGCTGTCTCTCTCACTCTCTCTGTCTCTCTCAATCTCTCGCTCTCGAGAGGACAGCGTGAAGCAGACTGATAAGCTTGAGGAGATACTTGTCAGGAAGGAAGATGTGTTGCGCGTTTTGAAAAACTTGAGGATAGACAAGTCCCCCGGGCCTGACGGGATATATCCAAGGATTCTATGGGAAGCAAGAAATGAAATTGCAGAGCCGTTGGCAATGATCTTTTCGTCCTCGCTGTCAACAGGGGTGGTACCAGAGGATTGGAGAGTGGCGAATGTCGTGCCCCTGTTCAAAAAAGGGAATAGGGATAACTCTGGGAATTACAGGCCAGTTAGTCTTACTTCGGTGGTAGGCAAAGTAATGGAAAGGGTACTGAGGGATAGGATTTCTGAGCATCTGGAAAGGCATTGCTTGATTAGGGATAGTCAGCACGGATTTGTGAGGGGTAGGTCTTGCCTTACAAGTCTTATTGAATTCTTTGAGGAGGTGACCAAGCATGTGGATGAAGGTAAAGCAGTGGATGTAGTGTACATGGATTTTAGTAAGGCATTTGATAAGGTTCCCCATGGTAGGCTTATGCAGAAAGTAAGGAGGCATGGGATAGTGGGAAATTTGGCAAGTTAGATAATGAACTGGCTAACCAATAGAAGTCAGAGAGTGGTGGTGGATGGCAAATATTCAGCCTGGAGCCCAGTTACCAGTGGCGTACCGCAGGGATCAGTTCTGGGTCCTCTGCTGTTTGTGATTTTCATTAACGACTTGGATGAGGAAGTTGAAGTTTGGGTCAGTAAATTTGCAGATGATACGAAGATTGGTGGAGTTGTGGATAGTGAGGAGGGCTGTTGTCGGCTTCAAAGAGACATAGATAGAATGCAGAGCTGGGCTGAGAAGTGGCAGATGGAGTTTAACCCTGACAAGTGTGAGGTTGTCCATTTTGGAAGGACAAATCTGAATGCGGAATACAGGGTTAATGGTAGGGTTCTTGGCAATGTGGAGGAGCAGAGAGATCTTGGGGTCTATGTTCATTGTTCTTTGAAAGTTGCCACTCAAGTGGATAGAGCTGTGAAGAAGGCCTATGGTGTGCTAGCGTTCATTAGCAGAGGGATTGAATTTAAGAGCCGTGAGGTGATGATGCAGCTGTACAAAACCTTGGTCAGGCCACATTTGGAGTACTGTGTGCAGTTCTGGTCACCTCATTTTAGGAAGGATGTGGAAGCTTTGGAAAAGGTGCAAAGGAGATTTACCAGGATGTTGCCTGGAATGGAGAGTAGGTCATACGAGGAAAGGTTGAGGGTGCTAGGCCTTTTCTCATTAGAACGGAGGAGGATGAGGGGCGACTTGATAGAGGTTTATAAGATGATCAGGGGAATAGATAGAGTAGACAGTCAGAGACTTTTTCCCCGGGTGGAACACACCATTACAAGGGGACATAAATTTAAGATAAATGGTGGAAGATATAGAGGGGATGTCAGAGGTAGGTTCTTTACCCAGAGAGTAGAGGGGGCATGGAATGCACTGCCTGTGGTAGTAGTTGAGTCGGGAAAGTTAGGGACCTTCAAGCGGCTATTGGATAGGTACTTGGATTAGGGTAGAATAATGGAGTGTAGGTTAACTTCTTAAGGGCAGCACAGTAGCATTGTGGATAGCACAATTGCTTCACAGCTCCAGGGTCCCAGGTTCGGTTCCCGGCTGGGTCACTGTCTGTGCGGAGTCTGCACATCGTCCCCGTGACTGCGTGGGTTTCCTCCGGATGCTCCGGTTTCCTCCCACAGTCCAAAGATGTGCAGGTTGGGTGGATTGGCCATGAAAAATTGTCCAAAATTCTAATGATTAACCTAGGACAAAAGTTCGGCGCAACATCGTGGGCCGAAGGGCCTGTTCTGTGCTGTATTTCTCTATCTATCTATCTATCTCTCTCTCACTCTCTCACTCTGTCTCTCTCACTCTCTCTCTCTGTCTTTCACTCTCTCTGTCTCTCTCACTCTCTCTCTCTCACTGTCAATCTCATTCTATCTCTCTCGCTTATCTCTCTCTCTCTGTCTCTCTCACTCTCTCTCTCTGTCTTTCACTCTCTCTGTCTCTCTCACTCTCTCTCTCTCTCTGTCTCTCACTCTCTCTTGCTGTCTCTCTCTATCTCCCTCTCTCTCTATTTCTCTCTATCTCTCTCTCTATATCTCTTTCTGTCTCTCTCTCTATCTCTCACTGTCTGTCTCACTCTCTCTCGCTGTCTCACTCTATATCTCTCTGCCTGTCTCACTCTCTCTCGCTCTGTATCTCTCTCTCGCTGTCTCTCTCTCTCACGCTCTCTCTCACCCACATTGTTTCTCTCTCTCGTTTTCGCCGTGTCTCTTTCTCTCTCCCTCTCTCTCCCTCTGTCACACCTCGGACACGCATTCTCCTCCACACTCGGTCCCTCCACTGCCGTTACCTCCTTTATATCCTCATAGAAGAGGAAGAGAATCCGATGTTTGTCCTTCTCTTCCCACCATCCCTTCACATGGTCGTACCAGGAACCCCAGCTCACTGAAATAGAGCAAGAACAGGCACAGTAAGATCCCATTGAGAGTCTCAGTCATCCCACACTCAAGTACAGGAACAGTGTCGCGGAAGCTTTACTCTGTATCTGACCCCGTGCTGTACCTGTCCTGGGAGTGTTTGATGGGGACAGTGTAGAGGGAGCTTTACTCTGTATCTAACCCCGTGCTGTACCTGTCCTGGGAGTGTTTGATGGGGACAGTGTAGAGGGAGCTTTACTCTGTATCTAACCCGTGCTGTCCCTGCCCTGGGAGTGTTTGATGCTCAGTTTGGGGTTTGTTGATGTGCGGAGAAATCTCACCTTGTCCGTGCAGGAATGTTTGGAAGAATTCCGGCCAGTATCCCGGTTCCGGCAATCTGTGGTTCATCCGATGGAAATGAAAATACGACACAAGAGTATCTTTGGCGTTTCGAGCCACTACTATGGTCTGGGAAGAGGGAACACAAATCCATTAGGGAGTCCTCACTCTTCCCTCTCACCTGTCTGAGTGAGGGGGGAGTGAGGGAGTCTCACAGTTTGGAGGCTGAGGGAGAGGGGAGTGAGGGAGTCCCACAGTTTGGGGACTGAGGGAGGGGGGAGGTGAGGGATTCTCACAGTTTGGGGACTGAGGGAGGGGGGAGTGAGGGAGTCTCACAGTTTGGGGACTGAGGGAGGCGAGAGTGAGGGAGTCCCACAGTTTGGGGACTGAGGGAGGGGGGAGTGAGGGAGGGGGAAGGTGAGGGAGTCCCACAGTTTGGGGACTGAGGGAGGGGGGAGTGAGGGAGCCCCACAGTTTGGGGACTGAGGGAGGGGGGAGTGAGGGAGTCCCGCAGTTTGGGGACTGAGGGAGGGGGGAGTGAGGGAGACCCACAGTTTGAAGACTGAGGGAGGGGGGAGTGAGGGAGTGTTGAACAGGGTGAGGGATGAAGGGTTTACAGGGTCGATGGGTGTGATTGGGGGGAGGGGGGGGAGCGATGTGTCCCGGGTCCCTACCTTACATCCTGCTCCCAGAAGTATTTGGGAACCAGTTGGATCGGGAAGTGAGTTTTAATCACCCTCGGAGACGCCATTTTCACAATCAGTTCAATACCTGCGAATTGGAGATGTTACAGCATTCCGCTCAAATAATCCAGCTCTCATTGTACACTCGACTCTCCCCGGGGTACGCCCCCCCCTCCCCACGGGCACCGACTCTCCCCGGGGTTCGGGTCCCTCCCCCCACGGGCACCGACTCTCCCTGGGGTACGGATCCCTCCCCCCACGGGCACCGACTCTCCCCGGGGTACAGGTCCCCCTCCCCTCGGGCACCGACTCTCCCCGGGGTACGGGTCCCTCCCCACGGGCACCGACTCTCCCCGGGGTACGGCCCCCCCCACGGGCACCGACTCTCCCCGGGGTACGTGTCCCCCCCCCCCCCCACGGCCACCGACTCTCCCCGGGGTACGGGTCCCTCCCCACGGGCACCGACTCTCCCCGGGGTACGCCCCCCCCCACGGGCACCGACTCTCCCCGGGGTACGGGTCCCTCCCCACGGGCATCGTCTCTCCCCGGGGTACGGGTCCCCCCACATGGGCGCTGACTCTCCCGGGGGTACGGGTAACCCCCCTCCCCCACGGGCACTGACTCTCCCCACAGGCACCGACTCTCCCCGGGGTACGGGTCCCTCCCCACGGGCATCGTCTCTCCCCGGGGTACGGGTCCCCCCACATGGGCGCCGACTCTCCCGGGGGTACGGGTCCCTCCCCACGGGCGCCGACTCTCCCCGGGTTACGGGTCCCCCCCCCCCCCCACGGGCACCGTCTCTCCCCGGGGTACGGGTCCCTCCCCCATGGGCACCGACTCTCCCCGGGGTACGGGTCCCTCCCCCATGGGCACCGACTCTCCCCGGGGTACGGGTCCCCCCACATGGGCGCCGACTCTCCCCGGGGTACGGGTCCCCCCACATGGGCGCCGACTCTCCCCGGGGTACGGGTCCCCCCACATGGGCGCCGACTCTCCCCGGGGTACGGGTCCCCCCACATGGGCACCGACTCTCCCCGGGGTACGGGTCCCCCCCCCCCCCCCCCACAGACACCGACTCTCCCGGGGAGCCTCCCATTAAACCCCTGGAACCTGTTGGCAAAACTCCGAGAGAAGTACTCCAGCTGCGGAAACACCGTGAAGAGTTGTAGCAAAATTCCTCACTTTTATACTCCACCCTCTCCCCTCGCCCCACCCCACCCCCACCCCTCCCCCACCACATTCGCCACCCCCTCCCCGCGGTAAAGGACTGACCAGACGGCAACATTTCCTGAAAGAATTCGAGGAAGGGGATTCGTTCATAGACGGGAGCTCGTTTACACATCTTCACATCACCGTTCTGATTCATCAGATCCACAATTCCCTGTGTCCACGTTGTCCCTGTGGGGAGAGAGAGAGAGATGGAGAGGGAGAGAAAAAGACAGAGAGAAAGACAGAGAGGGAGAGAGAGAGAGACAGAGCGTGAGACAGAGAGAGAGGGAGAGAGAGAGGCAGAGAGCGTGAGACAGAGAGAGAGGGAGAGAGAGAGAGGCAGAGAGTGAGAGACAGAGAGCGAGAGAGAGGCAGAGAGAGAGAGAGACACACACAGAGAGAGGGATGGAGTGAGGGAGAGAGAGAGACAGAGAAAGGCAGGGTAGGGGAGAGACAAGAGGAAGAGACAGAGAGAGAGAGATACAAAGAGAAAGATGAAGGAATAGACAGAGACAGAGTGAGACAGTAGGACACAGAGACAGAGAGAACATGTGTGAGAGAGAGAGTGTGACAGAGAGAGGGCGAACAGAGAGAGAATGTCAGAGAAAGGAACATATTTTATTGTGAAAGTCTGAATAAAGATTGTAGATTTCCAGTTAACAAAAATACTTTATTCAGTGGCTTTGTCCTGTCTCCAGAGCTCAACCATGAGGCCATGGCCCACTCCCTCCACCGTGAGGCCTGGGCCCTCTCCCTCCACCGTGATGCATGGGCCCTCTCCCTCCACCGTGAGGCCTGGGACCTGTCCCTCCACCATGAGGCCTGGGCCCTCTCCATCCACCGTGAGGCCTGGGCTTTCTCCCTCCACCGTGAGGCCTGGGCCGTCTCCCTCCACCGTGAGGCCTGGGCCCTGTCCCTCCACCGTGATGCCTGGGCCCTCTCCCTCCACCGTGAGGCCTGGGCCCTGTCCCTCCACCATGATGCCTGGGCCCTCTCCCTCCACCGTGAGGCCTGGGCCCTGTCCCTCCACCATGATGCCTGGGCCCTCTCCCTCCACCGTGAGGCCTGGGCCCTCTCCCTCCACCGTGAGGCCTGGGCCCTGTCCCTCCACCGTGATGCCTGGGCCCTGTCCCTCCACCGTGAGGCCTGGGCCCTGTCCCTCCACCGTGATGCCTGGGCCCACTCCCTCCACCGTGATGCCTGGGCCCAGTCCCTCCACCGTGAGGCCTGGGCCCAGTCCCTCCACCGTGATGCCTGAGCCTCTCTCCCTCCACCGTGATGCCTGGGCCCTCTCCCTCTACCGTGATGCCTGGGCCCTGTCCCTCCACCATGAGGCCTGGGCCCTGTTCCTCCACCATGATGCCTGGGCCCTGTCCCTCCACCATGATGCCTGGGCCCACTCCCTCCACCGTGAGGCCTGGGCCCTCTCCATCCACCGTGAGGCCTGAGCCCTCTCCCCCCACCGTGAGGTCTGGGCCCTCTCCCTCCACCGTGAGGCCTGGGCCCACTCCCTCCACCATGAGGCCTGGGCCCTCTCCCTCCACCGTGAGGTCTGGGCCCTCTCCCTCCACCGTGAGGCCTGGGCCCACTCCCTCCACCATGAGGCCTGAGCCCTCTCCCCCCACCGTGAGGCCTGGGCCCTCTCCACCATGAGGCCTGGGCCCTCTCCCTCCACCGTGATGCCTGGGCCCTGTCCCTCCACCGTGATGCCTGGGCCCTCTCCCTCCACCCTGAGGCCTGGGCCCACTCCCTCCACCGTGAGACCTGAGCCCTCTCCCTCCACTGTGAGGCCTGGGCCCTCTCCCTCCACCGTGAGGCCTGGGCCCTCTCCCTCCACCGTGAGGCCTGGACCCTCTCCCTCCACCGTGAGGCCTGGGCCCTGTAGCCACCTAAGATGGACACTGGGCTAACAAAATGGAGAACTGCTAAGACTGCAGGGAGAAAGCAGTTTTAGCCGAGACAAGCAGTCTGCAAAGGCTAATTAGCATTCTGCACGTAGCAAAACTAGTTTCTGGCCAGGTGGAAGATCTCAACCAAAGGTGTAAATAGCAAAACGCTTTGCATATTAATGAGGCAATCCAGATCTGGGCACACACAATAGCAACATTTGGTTGTGAATGGATGCTTTGAGTGGACGCCCAGACAAAACGGCACCAGAAGTATCCATCACAAAAGACCCTAGAGACCGCCTCACACATCGAGAAGAGACCCTCAGATTGGGGGATTTGTGAGGCATCGATTGGGAAATGATCCAATCGATACATGGCAGGTAAAGGCCCGCCCCAAAAAGGCACGGACATTGGGGGCCCTATAAAGATAGACCCCGCACATGGTTCTGTCTGTTTTGTGCTCCGGCTTGGACTGCTGTTTTGACTTCGACCCAGATCTGCTGTTGTATCCTGACCCGGCTCCAGCCTCCAGATCCTGTCTTCCATCACCAGCCGTTGAGCACCAGCCATCGTTCAGTAAGTCCCAAAACGACACTCGCTACGTGAACTTATACAGTATTCGACTAATAACGAACAGAAGGTGCAGCCCATAAAGGAACAAAGGTCTTGTCCCCTGACCTTGCTGGTTCCTACTTAGATAAGTATTTAGTCGTTTAATAGTAGAAATAGGTATTAGTCTTTAGCGTGTGCATGCGTTTTTATTATATTTGTATAATAAATATTGATCGTTGGAACTTACTAATCGGTGTATAGTTTTATTACTTTGAACCTGACCTTGAGATACTTGTGAGGTGTTTATATACAACACCTGGCGACTCCGAGCTGAAATTACACATACAGAGCCCTAGCAGTGTTAAGCACACGGCCTTTAAACGGAGGCGTGTTAATACACTCCAATAAACGCGTAATACACTCAAGTAAAACGTGCAACATTTAGTGGCGACATCCTGACGGGACACGGTTACAAGTGGTATCCCCACTCCGTCGAGGACCCTGAAATTTGAATTAGAAATCTGGTAAAGATAAAGGAAAGAAATCACAAGTATTCAAGGTGTTCAAACGAATAAACGTAATTCGGAAGTGTGTTTAGTGCATGCGTACTAACAGGGTTGTAAGGAAAACCTGAAAGCATTTTTGTTGCGACAAACTTTCGGTAGTTTTGTGAACGGAACATAGCGTAAGCCTTACCCGTTTCGTGAGACATAACCTCAACACCCCCTGTTCCAAATTTAAAGTGAGTCAGAGAAAATGGCCATGCAGGCAATGGAACGCCTCATGAACCCAGAACGGTTTGTGGTCGCAGCGACCAGCAGTAGCCGAGTAGGTCAGTGTCCCGTGTGGGAGCTGGAACTCCGCAAGTATCTGCAAGGAAAGGGATGGCCCCTTTGGAAAGAATTCTGTATGAATGAGGAGACAGGTCCCGGAAGTATAGGACATACTTGGTGGGAGAACCTCTCTCAAATTCATAAGAAGACCCTTAGTAAAGCACGCAAGCCGATGGCAATCGTGTCCTGTTTGGCACAATTGCGAGGCACAGAGGAGGTCGTTCAGACGCTCCGAACAGAGTTAGAGGAGAGAAATCGAATGAGTAAAGTGGATGTCAGGGACATCGAGAAAGAGAATACGGATCTTAGAGGGAAGTTGGCAGAGAAGGGTAGAGAGGTGGATGATGCCAAGAGGGCACATCAGTCTTGTCTAGCCCATCTCAGCAGTTCCCAGACCCAGTACGAAAAGGCCTATCAGGACGTGCAACATGCCGTCCTGATAAGAGAAGAATCAGAGAAGCAGGTAGAGGCTTTGCAGAGGCAATGCTCTGACCTTAAAGCAGCTTTAAGAGCACTCCATGCTGCCACCACAGAACAAAGACAGAGTACTGTAGATCATGCGAAATGCAGGAAGCAGATTGCGGAGCTGCAATCGCTGCTTTCAGTACAAAATGGGTTTCAAAGCACCTTTGGAACGCAGTTAGATGAGGAGAATGCCCCAGACTGGAAAGAGTTAAGTGAGACAGCGCAGCGTTATGTTCAGGGAACATGTGCGCCAGCAGCGCAGCAGAAAAGACAAGCACCCCAACCCCCCACAGATCAGCTCGTTACCGTTCCAATGAATCCAGTCACCACCCAGAGAAAAGCGACCACAGAAGGCGCACCCGATATAACTAACACCACCCCCTTAACTGTAACCCAACTAAGGGACGCGTGTGAAAAGATCACTCCGTTTCTCCCCACCGCAGACCCCCACCAGTTTTTCGCAAAGGTAAAGCAACAGGCAACCATGTACGGCCTGGACGAGAGAGAGCAGGTTAAACTCACAGTTCTGAGTTTAGACCCATCGGTTGCAGCAGCCCTCCCCGACCCACAGAACGTTGGCGGAGGCACCCTAGAGGAAATGCACACCTCCATTTTAGATGCCATAGGGTATAATCGAGGTGACCCCGTAGAAGGACTTAATAAGTGCCGACAGAAGAAAACCGAGCACCCCACAGCATTCGCAGGAAGGCTGTGGATCCATTTTAACGCAGTTTTCTGCGATTTAAATAGAGCCCATTTGAACCGTGAAAACATGGTTAAATGGACGCGCACCATAATTTCTCATGCAACAGAAGCAGGACAGAGCGCTTGCAACAGCTATGACCCCTCAGAGGAGGCCCATAATGAGAAGTGGGTCCTGAAAAGATTGTCCCGCGCTTGGGAGCAATCAGTTCAGGGCAGAGGCAAAGTGAAATCCCCAGAAGAGGCTCAGGCTGCAGCGGACATACAGGCAGTGAGAGCGCACCAAAACCCCGCGTGGGTGAATGAAGGAAAGAGCAGCCCTCCACAGAAGTCGCAGGAATGCTACAACTGTGGCCAGTTAGGACATTGGGCTAAGGAATGTAATGCACCCCAGAGATCACAGAGAGGCCAGCAGACAGGCACTCTGAATAGGAATAAAACAAAACCAATTCATAGTATAGGCGTACAGTCAGGACCCACCAATGTGGACGGAACGGACTGACGGTGTTCGGGCTCCCCCACTTGGGTCGGTGACACACTATGGGATCCATCCGGAAGACCGGTAGTCACGGCAAAAGTTAGAGGGAAGCCCATAGAGTTACTTTGGGACACAGGAGGGTCCCGCACCACAATTAACTCCACCACCACGGCACAGGCAGACACGTGGCCGACCACCTCCACCATCACACTTAGCGGGTTCACAGGACACTTGCAGCAGGGACATATCACAGCACCCGTAGCAATCCAGCTAGGGAACATTTCCACCAGACACCCAGTAGTATTAGTAAATCTTCCCCGGACAGCAGAACACATCCTAGGGATAGATTTCATGAATACCCATAGCCTGTCGTTCGACCCAGTGAACCAGTGTGTCTGGCGAATGGCGAGATCAGACAGAGCACCCGCTACCCTCACAGTAGGAGACTACGCTAATAGGATTAGCGCAGTAGCAGAATATTCATTTGACCCGACTACACTAAACACGGACAGACAAGTTAAGGCAGTATTAAACAAACATAGGACACCATTTGCCAGTCACCGGCACGACTGTGGCAGAATGACTGGACAAATTCACGTTACCGGACCTGACCCCAGACCACAGAAACAGTACAGATTTCCCCTAGAAGCAGAGGGAGAAATAGAGAAGGTAATAGGTAGCTTATTGGAGCAAGGTGTGCTTAGAACAGTAGCCTCGACCAATAATGCCCCTATTTGGCCAGTGAGAAAGCCCGACGGATCATGGCGTCTGACCATTGATTATCGGGAACTCAACAAAGTAACCCCAGCAGTAGCCCCCACGGTAGCAACAAGTCCCGAGACCATGCTCAAACAGGGACTCAACTCCAAGTTTTTCACGGTACTGGACATTAGCAATGGCTTCTGGTCAATACCATTGGCAAAGGCGTGCCAGTACAAATTTGCCTTCACCTTCAAAGCTCAACAGTATACGTGGACATGCCTTCCACAAGGATTCCACAATTCCCCCTCCATTTTCCACCGACAGCTGGCAAGTGGATTAGAAAAATTTTCCCGCCCCGAATGTCTGGTACAGTATGTAGACGACCTACTACTGCAGACAGACACAAAGGCAGAGCACATTACGCTTCTGGCCGAGCTCCTGGAACTTTTAACCTCAATTGGCTGTAAAGTTAACCCCAGAAAGGCCCAAATATTAGAGAACCAAGTGATGTATTTGGGAACAGTCATCACACACGGCAAACGCGAGATCGAATTCAAAATAATTGATTCGATTGTCAAATTGCCCCTTCCCCAGAATGTTTCAGCCCTCCGGTCGTTCTTAGGACTGGTTGGGTTCTGTCGGAACCATATCGATGGATTCGCGACAAAAGCCGCCCCACTCTCAGACCTCCTTAAGAAAGGAGCCCCCTGGGAATGGCTTCCGCAGCATACAGAGGCTGTGGAAGAATTAAAGAAGGCCCTTAGCGCAGCACCCGCGCTACAAGTCCCAGACCAACTTTCCCCCTATGCAATAGAGGTAGCGAGCACAGATCTGACCCTCTCGGCCGTGCTCCTTCAGGAACGGCACGAGCAGCTAAGACCAGTGGCTTATGCCTCACGACTTTTAGACCCAGTGGAACAAGGATTTTCAGCCTGCGAGAGGCACCTCCTTGCTGTCTTCTGGGCAGTACAATACTTTTCTTACATTACCGGACTCAACCCCATCACCATTTTGACCGAGCACACCCCCACACAGTTACTCCTAGACGGTCGACTGAAGGACGGTTCAGTTAGCCAGATTAGGGCAGCTAGGTGGACACTACTCTTACAAGGACGGGACATTACAGTAAAACGGACACGCACACACACATTTTTAGCCGACAACCTCCAATACCCAGGACAGCCCCATGATTGTGATATTGTAGCCCCCTTACATAACACAGGACCCTTCATAGCGAAGACACCCCCCAGGAAGATAGGGAACCCAAGACAAAGCCCCCAACACACAGACACGTGTGGCCCACTACGGATATACGTGGACGGTTCATCCACGGTTTTAGAAGGTGAGCGTATCACGGGATGCGGCATCTATGTCGAGGACGCGCAGGGGCGCGCTCTCGAAGAGATAGCATTAAAATTACCGGGTCACTTAGGCGCGCAGGCAGCAGAGCTCGCGGCCATAGCTTATATAGTGGACCACCCCGATTCTTTCCCCAGCCCGGCGGACATATATTCGGACAGTCTATATGTCTGCAATAGTTTAACAGATTTTCTACCCCTGTGGAGGACACGAGGTTTTGTCTCCGCAGACGGGAAACCCCTTCCATCAGCCCCTTTACTCAAACACATTTTAGAGAAAGCGAAGGACAGGACCTTCGGCATCATAAAAGTTAGAAGCCACCATAGGTCATCCCCCCCTGGGAATGTAAAAGCCGACGCACTGGCTAAGGCAGGTTCCAGGCGAGGACACTTGTGGACACCCCCAGCTAGCGCACCAGCTAGCGCCCCTGTGAGCGCAGTTCAAGTCTCACAAACAGATATCAGGGATTTAGTAGAGGCACAGAAGCAGGATAAGGATCTCAGGGAGATTTTTAAAGGCAACTTTGTGCCTCAGTTTGACAAGTTCAGACACGCACTGACCACACATGAGGGTGTGATCATAAAGGATCAGCTTTATGTGGTCCCGCAGCAGGACAGGAATGAAATGATTGCTTTGTTCCATGATGGGCACGGGCATCAAGGGATCGACGCAACCACGAGGCACCTCAGGCAGCTCTGTTGGTGGCCTAACCTAAGGACAGATGTAAGTCACTACATCGAGAATTGCCTTATTTGCGCCCAGAATAACCCGGAGAGGTATTCTAAAAAGGCACAACTTCGGCATACTCGACCAGTTAATGGCCCCTGGACAAACCTCCAGATCGACTTTATAGGACCATTGCCCCCTTGTAGGAATGGCTATAAATACGTTCTGGTGGTCATCGATACCTTTACCAAATGGGTAGAGGCATTCCCCTCTAGAACGAATACAGCTAAGACAGCTGCAAAGATCCTGACCCACCACATCTTCACGAGATGGGGTTTACCCCGAAGCATTGATTCGGACCAGGGATCTCACTTCACAGGACGGGTCATGAAGAACGTCCTGACAATATTTGGCATAAAACAAAACTTTCATATTGCGTATCACCCACAGTCCAGCGGGATTGTAGAGCGCATGAATCGGACCCTAAAATCCACACTTAGAAAAATGGTTCAAGAGAACAACTCAACATGGGATTCAGTGCTCCCATTTGCACTCATGTTCATCAGAAATACGGTTTCAACTTCCACAGGATACACACCACACACACTCATGACCGGACGCCCTATGAAAGGTGCAGAATTCCTTTTAGGACTGGACATGACTAGCCCCGAAGTGACGGCCCTCACACACGAAAAGACGGTTAAAGACCTGGTTGAGACTGTGAGGTGTGCACAGATCGCAGCCGCAGTTCAGCTAGGGAAAAGCCGTAGACAACGCACAGCATGCTTTAACAAGACCGTACATCCCACAGAATTCCAGGTTGGGCAACAGGTAATGCTATCTGTATACAACCCCAGCAGTTTTTTGGCACCAAAATATTCCGGCCCATACTCAATTTCGGATAAAATTAGCCCCTCAGTTTATAGGATAAAATATCCTAATGGTAAGACCGCGTGGTTCCATATTGTGGTGAGATAACCACTGTAGTTATGTGTACTGCAGTAGGGGGATGTATGGCTGTACCTGTAATACAGGTTCCTCCGGTCAGCCCCTGCCGGCTAGCTCCGCCCACAGGGAGCTTGTGTATAAATATGTATGAGAGCTGCTCAGACCCTCAGTCTACAGTTGCGGATGGAGGGACAACATCGTACAGCAATAAAGCCTCTATTGTACTAGTCTCTCGGCTTTGAGTATAATTGTTAGCGCCACAATTTATTGCTGTACGATTTCCCAGTCACCATGGACATCAGAGTCAAGCCTGACCGTCTGCAGCTGGATCCACATTCGCCTCACGCCAGAAAAGACTTTGATCACTGGCTCGCAGTCTTCGAGGCCTACATCTCTTCAGCACACCCTCCCCCGACGGAGGCTCAGAAAAAGCAACTCCTGTACTCCAGACTTAGCTCCAGCGTCTTTCCGCTCATTCGAGATGCGACCGACTACACCGCAGCTATGGAACTGCTCAAGGAGAATTATGCACCATCGACGAACACCCTGTTTGCGAGGCATCAACTTTCTACTCGCGTCCAGCAGCCGGGTGAGTCGATTGAGGACTTCTGGAGGGCCCTTATACCTCTGGTACGAGACTGCGACTGCCGGGCTCTCACAGCCGCGGAACATTCGGATTTACTCATGCGCGATGCCTTCGTTACAGGGATTGCATCAGACCCCATCCGGCAACAACTGCTGGAAGGGGTCGCCCTCGACCTCGCGGCCGCAAAGGCCCTGGCGCTCTCCATGACGGCCGCCTCCCGTAGTGCGCACACTTACTCCGCTAGCCACTCGGCCCACCCGTCCTACCCCTCGTGGACCCCGCAAACGGCTCCCCAGGCCCATCCGCCCCCCCCCTCGTGGACCCCGCAAACGGCTCCCCAGGCCCATCCGTCCCTACCCTTCTTGGACCCCGCAAACGGCCCCCCCAGCAGCCGCCCCCGCGCACTATGCCTGTGCTGCCCGCCGCACCGCACCCCCTGGGGGTCCCCACTGTTACTTCTGCGGCCAACAGAAGTACCCTCGCCAACGCTGCCCGGCCCGCACAGCGACCTGCAAAGCTTGTGGAAAGAAAGGCCACTTTGCAGCGGTGTGTCAGTCCCGGACGGTCGCCGCTATCGCGCCGCCGGTCCCCACGCCTCAGCCGCTCCCTCAATGGGCCCCGCCGTCCGCTTCCCCTGACCCCACGTGCGATCAGTGGGCGCCGCCATCTTTTGCCGCCCCCGCCATGTGCGCCCCATGGGCGCCGCCACCTTCATCCACCACAGCCATGTGCGTTCCATGGGCGCCGCCATTTTGTTCCGACCCCATAACGTGCGCGCCATGGACGCCGCCATTTTACCCACAGGTACTGCGGATGCCGCCATCTCGTCTCCAGGGGCCGCCATCACGGGACACGGGTCGCTACCGCTCCTCGTCGGACTCATCTGACTCAACCGCCCACCAACCACTGCTCGCCTCCGTAACGCTCGACCAGTCTCGTCCTCGCAACCTGGCACCCTCTTCCACATCGGTGCTGGTCAACGGCCATGTGACCTCCTGCCTCATCGACTCCGGGAGCACCGAGAGCTTCGTCCACCCGGACACGGTAAGGCGCTATTCCCTTGCGATCCATCCCGCCGACCGGCAGATCTCCCTTGCCTCCGGTTCCCACTCTGTCCCGATCCGGGGTTTCTGCCTGGTTAAACTCACTGTACAGGGTGTGGAATTCGACCGTTTCCGTCTGTACATTCTCCCCGACCTCTGCACTTCACTCCTACTAGGCCTGGATTTCCAGTGCAATCTCCAGAGCCTCACCCTCAAATTCGGTGGACCCCTACCTCCCCTCACCGTTTGCGGCCTCGCGACCCTCAGGGTCGAGCCCCCCTCCCTCTTTGCCAATCTGACTGTGGATTGCAAGCCCGTCGCCACCAGGAGCAGACGGTACAGCACCCAGGACAAGGCCTTCATCAGGTCCGAAGTCCAGCGGCTGCTTCGGGAGGGTATCATCGAGGCCAGCAACAGCCCTTGGAGAGCCCAGGTGGTAGTGGTTAAGACCGGGGAGAAGCACAGGATGGTCGTGGACTACAGCCAGACCATCAACCGGTACACGCAGCTCGACGCGTACCCCCTCCCCCGCATTTCTGATATGGTCAATCAGATTGCACAGTACCGGGTCTTCTCTACTATTGACCTGAAATCCGCCTACCACCAGCTCCCCATCCGTAAATCGGACCGTCCCTACACTGCCTTTGAGGCGGACGGTCGTCTGTACCAATTTCTGAGGGTTCCCTTCGGCGTCACGAATGGGGTCTCGGTCTTTCAGCGAGAAATGGACCGAATGGTTGACCGGTACGGATTGCAGGCCACCTTCCCGTACCTCGATAATGTCACCATCTGCGGCCATGACCAGCAGGACCATGATGCAAACCTTTATAAATTCCTCCACACCGCATCTCTCCTTAATCTCACGTACAACAAGGAGAAATGCGTGTTCCGCACAGACCGCTTAGCCATCCTTGGCTACGTAGTCCAAAACGGACTACTGGGGCCCGATCCCGACCGCATGCGCCCCCTCATGGAGCTCCCAATTCCCCACTGCCCCAAGGCCCTCAAACGCTGCCTTGGGTTTTTCTCTTATTACGCCCAGTGGGTCCCGCAATACGCAGACAAGGCCCGGCCACTTATCCAGTCCACACATTTTCCCCTCTCGGCCGAGGCACAACAGGCCTTCGCCTGCATTCGATCTGACATAGCCAGGGCGGGGATGCACGCCGTAGACGAGACTCTGCCTTTCCAAGTAGAGAGCGACGCTTCAGATGTCGCCCTTCCCGCCACGCTGAATCAGGCCGGCAGACCCGTGGCATTCTTTTCACGCACCCTCCACGCCTCCGAAATTCGGCATTCCTCTGTCGAAAAGGAAGCCCAGGCAATCGTTGAAGCGGTGCGGCACTGGAGGCATTACCTGGCCGGCAGGAGATTCACTCTCCTCACTGACCAACGGTCGGTAGCCTTCATGTTCAACAACACGCAGCGGGGCAAGATCAAGAATGACAAAATCTTGCGGTGGAGAATCGAGCTCTCCACCTTTAACTACGAGATCTTGTATCGCCCCGGCAAGCTCAACGAGCCCCCAGACACCCTCTCCCGAGGTACATGTGCCAGTGCACAAGTGAACCAGCTCCGTGTCTTGCACGACAGCCTTTGCCATCCGGGGGTCACCCGCTTGTACCATCTGATCAAAGCCCGCAATCTGCCCTACTCCGTCGAGGAAGTACGGACAGTCACCAGAGACTGCCAGATCTGTGCGGAGTGCAAGCCGCACTTCTACCGGCCAGACCGCGAGCGCCTGGTGAAAGCATCCCACCCCTTTGAACGCCTCAGCGTAGACTTCAAAGGGCCCCTCCCCTCCACCGACCGCAACACCTACATCCTTAGTGTGGTTGATGAATTTTCTAGGTTCCCCTTTGCCATCCCATGCCCAGATATGACGTCTGCCACCGTCATCAAGGCCCTGGATTCTATTTTCGCCCTGTTCGGTTTCCCCGACTATATCCACAGTGACAGGGGATCCTCATTCATGAGCGATGAGCTGCGTCAGTTCCTGCTCAGCAGGGGTATCGCCTCCAGCAGGACGACCAGCTACAACCCCCGGGGAAACGGGCAGGTAGAGAGGGAGAACGGGACGGTATGGAGGGCCGTCCAGCTGGCCCTACGGTCCAGGAACCTCCCAGCCGCTCGCTGGCAGCAGGTCCTCCCTGACGCGCTCCATTCCATTCGGTCGCTACTGTGCACCGTAACTAACAGTACACCCCATGAACGTGTTTTTGCCTTCCCTAGGAAGTCCACATCCGGAGTGTCGCTCCCGACTTGGCTCACGACTCCGGGCCCAGTCCTTCTCCGTAGGCATGTACGGCACCACAAGGCGGAACCCCTGGTGGACAAAGTACGCCTTCTCCACGCCAACCCTCAGTATGCCTACGTGGAGTTCCCCGACGGCCGCCAGGACACAGTCTCGCTCCGGGACCTGGCTCCCTCAGGTGCCGATCCCATGCCCACACCCCTTCCTGCGCCAACCCCAGCGCCCCCCTATTCGTCCCCATCAGGTCCATCCCTCATCCCCCTGCCCACCCTAGAGGACACGGAAGATTTTGGCTTGCTCTCGGAGTCATCCCGCCAGCAGCCAGCACCAACACCGCCAGCACCTGCACCATCGGGGCCATCACCGCCTGTGCCGACGTCACCACCACAGCTACGCCGATCACAGCGGAACGTCCGACCACCGATTCGGCTCAACCTGTAACCTGCTAACCGGGTGGACTCTTGATTTTCCTTGTTGGACCCTCTTGTAAATAGCATCCTTTGTATTAGAGTTACATGTCACCCCCGCCGGACTCATTTTTACAGGGGGTGAATGTGGTGATATAACCACTGTAGTTATGTGTACTGCAGTAGGGGGATGTATGCCTGTACCTGTAATACAGGTTCCTCCGGTCAGCCCCTGCCGGCTAGCTCCGCCCACAGGGAGCTTGTGTATAAATATGTATGAGAGCTGCTCAGACCCTCAGTCTACAGTTGCGGATGGAGGGACAACATCGTACAGCAATAAAGCCTCTATTGTACTAGTCTCTCGGCTTTGAGTATAATTGTTAGCGCCACACATATTAACCAGCTAAAGGCATATGGAACACAGGCCAACCATGCACACCATGTCCTGCTAGACGCAGCAGAACACCTCACCCCACCCACTAGAGACACGTTTCCACCATCCCCCTCACAGACCAGTTCTTCATCGGACTCGCCCACGACTCCGCCCACTGACCACGACAGACCACGCCCCGAAACGCCCACAAGCTGCCGCAGCAGAGACAGCGATACAGACACTGACTCTGAGGACAGCCACAGCACACCACACTACAGCCCACACTGCAGCGACAATGACCCCGACTCCAGTGACCCCATGGAAGTCACTTACATTAAAAACCCAGACCCACCACCCGACCCCGACTACCCCGACAATACCCATTTACTTTTAGACCCAACACTCTGGCACAGGGACAATTCGTACCGACTTGTCCGCAACGACGAAAGTGACCCCCGGTCACATAATTCAAAGCTTTCATGCCTGATCCACACAAGGGTGTGGGATCCGGGAGAGCAGGACGACACGGTGTCTGAATCCCGATACGGCAACCCCTTTGTGACCCTGTTCACAGAGACAGAGGAAAAGTGAGGTGTCCAGATGATGTAAAATAGGAACCACTTGAGGGAAGCGATGTCCTTTCTGATGGAACCTGCACGTATGTTTTGTTTGTCAGTTTATGTTTGTTTCCTTGTTAATATGTTAAGGGTTTGATTGCAGATCTTTTCAGCCGAAAAGATTGTGACCACCTCGCACGCACTTTAGCTTGTCCGCAGATACCTCTGAGAACTTTCTATGGTGACCAGCTCACCTTATCGGCTAAATTGTCTGAAGCCCAGCTCATTTTTCAAAAGGAGCATCTTGGCTCCTCCATTGTTTTTAGGTGCCCCTCTATTCGGCGAATAGAGGCTGCAAATCCACGGTAAACACATTCTTGCCCGTTTACTCCAGGTTACTCAGGCAGTGGACAAACGGCACTGAGGACCCGCCCTGTCTGAGAACCCACTTTGGTCAGCCAAGCTCGGGTATGGCACAGCACGCCCTACCCGGGGATCCCATTCACATCGTACCCGTAGCGGCCCATACGCAACCCATTCGACCTTTTGTTTCCAATTTGTTTTCATTTTTCGTTAGGCAGCCCTTAGGCCGCCATCCCACATGCTATTTACATCCAGGAACATTCGGATGGTAAATCAGCAAAGCCTGCGAGACGGCTCGCAGGAGGAGAGTTGTTAGGTGTATTGTGTCCATTAAATTCGCTTTTGAAAAAAAAAATGAGGGGAGTCACAGGGTGTGACTTGGCCAGTCATTTTAATGGGTCAATTGGAATTAGAGGACAGATACACTAACAAGTACGGATATTAAACTGTGTATTGACAGATACTGTGCTTGATCCCATAGCTTTCAAAGGACGAAAGAGGGTTCACAGCAAGGATCGGCCATACAGGAGGAAGAGAAAGAGAACGAAGAGAAGATGATGGAAGCCTACTTATTGCTCTTAAATGTTGTATTTGTTTATGTGGAAGCAAGACACGTTTCCCCCACAACCCCCACCGTAAATGTTTCACTCACAACAACTTCCCCGTGCTCAGCTCTGATCAGTGAAGTTCAGACCTGGTGCACAAAGTTTATGACATGGTACTCAATGTCGTACGTGATTGAATCACTGCTCGTGATTGCGATCCTCTGCATAATCATACAGACCCTCAGGTTGAGGAAGTGGGAGAGGAGAGCCTCCCGTTCCTGCCCCTCAACCGTCTATGGAGTTCGATTCCCTATTTTTCGGTTTCATCAATCCCCTTTGCCCCTCAATGAATAAAGCACTGTGTGAATAAAATAAAATATACCCATGTATTATATTGTCCTGAACTCGACTGCCGAGTCAGGAAATGTTATGTGATGTGGTATGAATGGATGAGGTTTAGACTGTAATGAAATGTTTAAGGTAAGATAAGGATAGTTGTGATAGGTAGAGGTTCCCGGTTTTTGGTAATGCATGTCCCCTTTGACATAGCGCCAAGTAGAGATGTCAGGGAAAAAATTTTCTTCCCATAGTCAAGGACAGAGTAGACGCTCAGGAGCTTGCCGAGGTCAGGGAACACAAAGAAGGCACCCAGAAGCACTCGAAGCAACGTGCATAGGGGATCCTTCACAATATTTTTGATTGTGAGGATCACAAGGAGGGAATGTAGCCACCTAAAATGGACACTGGGCTAACAAGATGGAGAATTGCTAAGACTGCAGGGAAAAAGCAGTTTAGCCAAGGCAGCAGCCTGCAAACACTCATTAGCATTTTGCACGCAGTAAAACCAGTTTCTGGCCAGGTGGAAGATCTCAAACCAAAGGTGTTAATAGCAAAACGCTTTGCATATTAATGAGGCAATCCAGATTTGGGCACACACAATGGCAACATTTGGGTTTGAATGGATACTTTAAGTGGATGTCCAGACAGAGCGGCACCAGAAGTATCCACCATAGAGACCGCCCCCTCCATCGAGGAAAGACCCTCACATTGGGGGAATTCAAAAGGTATCGATTAGGATTTGATCCAATCGATACCTGAAGGTGAAAGCCCGCCCCAAAAGAGGCACGGACATTGGGGCCCTATAAAGATAGACCCCCACACATGGTCCTGTCTGTTGTTTTCGTGCTCCGGCTTTGACTTCGACCAAGAACTTCGAATTGTATCCTGACTCCAGCCGTTGAGCACCAGCCGCCGAACCGTAAGTGACAATACGACGCTCGCTACGCGAACCAGCCCCACTAGACCCCCAGCGACCAGCACACTCTCTGAAGGTTACAGACCAAGATCGAAACGAAGGCCTCGCTCCCTGACCTTGCCTGTTCCTGTTTAGTTAAGTATTCTGATCGCTTAGTTTAGTTGTAGCTTAGTCCCTTAGCGTGTGCATGCGTATTTATTATATTTGTAATAATAAATACTAATCGT
The DNA here is from genome assembly GCF_902713615.1 of Scyliorhinus canicula. Lineage (NCBI taxonomy): Eukaryota > Metazoa > Chordata > Chondrichthyes > Carcharhiniformes > Scyliorhinidae > Scyliorhinus > Scyliorhinus canicula. Next base: position 92,255,575 of record NC_052165.1, on the reverse strand, counting down.
TTGGAACTTACTAATCGGTGTATCGTTTTATTACTTTGAACCTGACCTTGAGATATTTGTGAGGTGTCTAGATACGGCACCTGGCGACTCCCGAGCTGAAATACATACATAGAGCCTAGCAGTGTTTAGCACACGGCCTTTAAACGGAGGCGTGTTAATACACTCCAATAAACGCGTATTACACTCAAGTAAAACGTGCAACAGTCCTCTCCCTCCACCATGATGCCTGGGCCCTCTCCCTCCACCGTGTGGCCTGGGACCCTCGCCCTTCAATGTCATACCTGGGTCCTTCTGCCGGAGACACTCACCTGATTTGGGGTAGGTGGCGATGAGCAGGTCATCGGGCTTGGCCTGGAAGTTTTTCACCATCTCCCAGTTATCAGCCACCCTGTCGGGTAAGGGGACATCTTCCAGCAGTTTGAGCTGCGGCCTCCTGAGTGTGAAGTCTCGCAGCTCCGGATGATACTCCAGCTCCATCTCCAGGATCCTGAAACTGGGCAACACCATGGTCAATTCATTCAGGACCCAGAGGCGCCGCCCCCACCCCCCCAACCCGCCCCGCACTGACCCTCACCCATTATATGGAGAGAGGGACAGAGAGAGACAAGCGGCACTGTAGCATAGTGGTTAGCACTGTTGCTTCACTGTGCCAGAGTCCCGGGTTTGATTCCCGGCATGGGTCACTCTCTATGCGGAGTCTTTACGTTCTCCCCGTGTCTGCGTGGGTTTCCTCCGGGTGCTCTGGTTTCCTCCCACAAGTCCTGAAAGACGTGCTTGTTGGGTGAATTGGACATTCTGAATTCTCCCTCTGTGTACCCGAACAGGCGCCGGAATGTGGCGACTGGGGGCTTTTCACAGTAACTTCATTGCAGTGTTAATGCTAGGCTACTTGTGACAATAATAAAGATTATTATTTAGAAACAAATGCAAAAGGAGAGTGAGGCGCAGAAATAGAGTCAGTCACAGAGTGACTGAGAGAGAGAGACACAGAGAGAGAGAGAGAGAAACAAAGAATCAGAGACAGACAGTGCGAGACAACGAGATAGACAGACAGACAGAGGGACAGATAGACGGAGAGACAGACAGAGAGACAGACAGACGGGCAGACAGATAGAGAGCCAGACACACAGAGAGACAGACGGACAGAGGGATGGACAGACAGACAGAGAGACAGAGGGGCAGACAGAGAGACAGACAGACAGTCAGAGAGACAGGCAGAGGCAGTTACCAGTGGCATACCGCAGGGATCAGTTCTGGGTCCTCTGCTGTTTGTGATTTTCATTAATATCTTGGATGAAGGAGTTGAAGGGTGGGTCAGCAAATTTGCAGATAATACGAAGATTGGTGGAGTTGTGGATAGTGAGGAGGGCTGTTGTCGGCTGCAAAGAGACATCGATCGGATGCAGAGCTGGGCTGAGAAGTGGCAGATGGAGTTTAACCCTGACAGGTGTGCGGTTGTCCATTCTGGAAGGACAAATATGAATGCGGAATACAGGGTTAACAGTAGGGTTCTTGGCAATGTGGAGGAGCAGAGAGATCTTGGGGTCTATGTTCATAGTTCTTTGAAAGTTGCCACTCATGTGGATAGAGCGGTGAAGAAGGCCTATGGTGTGCTAGCGTTCATTAGCAGAGGGATTGCATTTAAGAGCCGTGAGGTGATGATGCAGCTGGAGAGAGAGAGAGAGTGATGTTGAGACAGAGAGAGCGATGTAGACACAGTGAGAGAGCGATGTAGAGACAGAGAGAGAGAGAGCGGGGTAGGGACAGAGAGAGAGCGATGTAGAGACAGAGAGAGAGACAGTGATGTAGAGACAAAGAGAGCGATGTAGACACAGTGAGAGAGCGATGTGGAGACAGAGAGAGAGAGAGCGGGGTAGGGACTAGAGAAAGAGCTCCTGCTCTTACCTTGTTTTCTCTCCAAGTCTCCAATGGTTGATGTCATCCAGGTTTATCGGATGGGATGTGCAAATATATGAAGCAGATGATGATGTGGCTCTGCCCAAGGCAGTCGTGTGTTAGACTCTCGGGGAGAATTTGGGTGAGGTCAGAGCTCCAGGCCTAATCTGTAACCTGTTCTGATGTAGTTCTAATAAACAAGTGTTCAACAGATCCCCCAATATGTCTGCAGTCTGCCCCACCCCGAGAGCCCAAGATAAAAGGACCCAATTATATACCGTGGTGGCAGCGTTGTCGACGCCGAGGTAAGAGACACATCGGTGCTTTATCGAAGGAATCACTGTGAAGAAACACGTGAAAGCAGCTCGAGAAATCTGGGCGGTTGAAGGAGGCGCACTGGAGAGAGAGGAATGATGGGGGAACTTCATGGTCAGGCCGTGTCCTTGCCCCAGCCGCCTGACTGTCTCAAGGGGGCAGCAGGGAGGTCTGCAGTGGGAGTTATGGTAACGCCATTATCTCCAATAAACACAGATATTTAAGGTTGCTGCAAACCAGATTTGAGTTGACGGCTGCTTGGGGTTTCCCGCTGAAGGGGAACGAGACGCTGGCAGGATGTCCGACTGCTTCACGGCAGGCGGGAGGAAAGCGTCAATTTAGCCCCAATTGCGACGGGAAGTGTGGGAAATACTCAGCACGTCTGTCCGCCTCTGTGGGGGGGAGAAACCGCGCTCAGTGACGCCTGCCTCTCACCCCCTTCCCCCGCCCCCGCCAGACCAAACACAGATCATAGACCAGAAATGTTGACTCTCTGTCTCCCTCTCCACAGATGCTGCCTGGCCCGCTGGGATTTCCGGGGAGCTGCCGTGGATATTTCAGACTTCCAGCGTCTGGAGTAATTCCCTCGTACATGCTCCGTCCATGTCGATCTCAGGGTGGTTCTCGTTATAAATCAAGAAGGCAAAATAACTATCACTCCAAGGTAAAAGTCAACTTTTCCAGTTGACTTTTGATGCTGAACTTTCACTGGAAGGTTTTGCCATTTTTAAAGTTGGGATGAAATGGAGTGATACCCCGATAGAATATGTCACAGCTAATTCAAGACATTCTCATCTGTCAATAGGATTGTTGTTTGCGGTGCTTGAGAGCTTCAGCCATTTTGGAAACTGCCATCTGGATGTTGCACAGCTCCAGCTACAAAGGAACAGGGATTTATTACTAATAACATGAATAACCGAGTTGTCTGTGATCGCCTGATCAAACCGTGGCTGGAACGATAATCTTACGGATATCTCAGGGTTTGATGGGCTTTCGAAAATAGAGCACGAAAGTCAGGAGGTTTTGTCAAAACTGCCAAAAAGGGGTCAGGCCCCAGTGACACTTATTTCCGCTTGGGACATTTGAAGGATGTGAGGGGGCCTGGGTGAGGGAGCTTGGGAGGGCAAAGTAGGTGCCTGGGAGCAGCAGAAGCACAGAGGCAATTAATGTCTCCCCCAGGACCCTCAGAGCCCTCCACTCTATCCCCAGGAGATATCTGCACACTGACTGGTGTCTCTCAGTCCCCTCTCCCTCTCAGGGAGATATCTGAACACTGACTGGTGTCTCTCAGTCCCCTCTCTCTCTCAGGGAGATATCTGTACACTGACTGGTGTCTCTCAGTCCCCCCTCTCTATCAGGGAGATATCTGTACACTGACTGGTGTCTCTCAGTCCCCTCTCTCTCTCAGGGAGATATCTGTACACTGACTGGTGTCTCTCAGTCCCCTCTCTCTCACTCAGGGAGATATCTGTACACTGACTGGTGTCTCTCAGTCCTCGCTCTCTCTCAAGGAGATATCTGTACACTGACAGATGTCTCTCGGTCATCTCTCTCTCAGGGAGATTTCTGTACACAAACTGGTGTCTCACAGTCCTCTCTCTCTCTGGGAGATATCTGTACACTGACAGGTGTCTCTTAGTCCCCTCTCTCTCAGGGAGATATCTGAACACTGACTGGTGTCTCTCAGTCCCCTCTCACTCTGAGGGAGATATCTGTGCACTGACTGGTGTCTCTCAGTCCCCTCTCTCTCAGGGAGATATCTGTACACTGACTTGTGTCTCTCAGTCCTCTCTCTCTCAGGGAGATATCTGTACACTGACTGGTGTCTCTCAGTCCTCCCTCTCTCAGGGAGATATCTGTACACTGACTTGTGTCTCTCAGTCCCCTCTCTCTCAGTGAGATCTGTACACTGACTGGGGTCTCTCAGTCCCCTCTCTCTCTCAGGGAGATATCTGTACACTGACTAGTGTCTCTCAGTCACCTGACTCGCTCTCTCAGGGAGATATCTGTACACTGACTGGTGTCTCTCAGTCCCCTATCTCTCTCAGGGAGATATCTGTACACTGACTGGTGTCTCTCAGTCCCCTCTCTCTCTCAGGGAGATATCTGTACACTGATTGGTGTCTCTCAGCCCCCTCTCTCTCAGGGAGATATCTGTACACTGACTGGTGTCTCTCAGTCCCCTCTCCCTCTCAGGGAGATATCTGTACACTGACTGGTGTCTCTCAGTCCCCCCTCTCTCTCTCAGGGAGATATCTGTACACTGACTGGTGTCTCTCAGTCCCCTCTCTCAGGGAGATATCTGCACACTGACTGGTGTCTCACAGTCCCCTCTCTCTCTCTCAGGCAGATATCTGTAAACTGTTCAATGATGGATCAGAGTTGATGTGAAATAATCCGAGTTTGTGTTTTTGGTGATTGGAGAAGTTTATTTGCTTTATCGCTCAGAGTGGTTACAGGACGTTGCGAAACTTCAGTGAGCTGTGACCCATCTGTCTCTCATAGTGTTCATCAAAATCTTCATTCTGAGACACTGTGAAGTGATTCTTCCAGTCTCCAACCTCCACCTGTGAGAGAGAGAGAGACAGAGTGAGTCAGAGTGACGGAGAGAG
>NC_052165.1:92224532-92250252 GCF_902713615.1 Scyliorhinus canicula | reverse complement strand
GAGAGAGCGGGGCAGAGGGATTAGTTTGGGGATTGATACAGGGCTATGGGGAGAGAGCGGGTCAATGGGATTAGTTTGCGGATTGATACAGGGCTATGGTGAGAGAGCGGGACAGAGCGATTAGTTTGGGGATTGATAGAGGTCTACGGAGAGAGAGAGCAGGGCAGTGGGATTAATTTGGAGATTGATACAGGGCTATGGGGAGAGAGTGGGGCAGTGGGATTAGTTTGGGATTGATACAGGGCTGTGGGGAGAGAGTGGAGCAGTGGGATTAGTTTGGAATTGATATAGGGCTATGGGGAGAGAGTGGGGCAGTGGCATTGGTTTGGGGATTGGTACAGGACTATGGCGAGAGAGCGGGGCAGTGGGATTAATTTGGGGATTGATACAGGGCTATGGAGAGAGAGCGGGGCAGTGGGATTAGTTTGGGATTGATACAGGGCTATGGGGAGAGAGCGGGGCAGTTGGATTAGATTGGGATTGATACAGGGCTATGGGGAGAGAGTGGGGCAGTGGTATTAGTTTGGGGATTGATACAGGGCTTTGGGGAGAGAGTGGGGCAGTGGGATTAGTTTGGGAATTGATACAGGGCTATGGGGAGAGAGCGGGGCAATTGGATTAGTTTGGGGATTGATACAGGGCTATGGGGAGAGAATGGGGCAGTGGGATTAGTTTGGGGATTGATACAGGGGTATGGAGAGGGAGCGCAGCAATGGGATTAGTTTGTGATTGATACAGGGCTATGGAGAGGGAGCGCAGCAATGGGATTAGTTTGTGATTGATACAGGTCTATGGGGAGAGAGCGGGACAGTGGGATTGGTTTGGGGATTGATACAGGGCTATGGGGAGGAAGCGGGGCAGAGGGATTAGTTTGAGGATTGATACAGGGCTGTGGGGAGAGAGAGGTGCAGTGGGATTAGTATGGGATTGATACTGTAGGCATTTGAGTGCTACAGTGAGAGTTTGGTGACTGAGGGAGTTATGTGAGGAGGGAGTAAGGTGTTCCTTACATTTCATTTCCTATATTTATCAAAGAGCGTGAAGGGAGCCAGGAGTTTAGAGTACAGCTGATTGGAAGTTGAGTCGGAGGGCGGAGGTCCAGTTGGTCCAAGGGGCAGCTAATTCTGTAAAGTAAGAGGGGATGGAGGCTAGGGCAGTTGCATGCTCCTCCTGTAGGATGTGGGAGGCAGAGGGGGTCATAGAGAAGAGTTACAGGGAGGTAGCCACACCAAAGGTACTGGACAAGAGTAGCTGGGTTACAGTCAGGGGAAAGAAAACTAACAGGCAGACAGTGCAGGGATCCCTCGTGGCCGTTCCCCTTCAAAACAAGTATACCGTTTTGGATGCTGTTGGGGGGGATGACCTACCGGGGGAAGGCCCCAGCGGCCAGGTCTCTGGCACTGAGTCTGGCTCTGGGGATCAGAAGGGAAGGGGGGAGCATAGAAAAGCAATAGTAATAGGAGATTCAATGGTTAGGGGAATAGATAGGAGATTCTGTGGTCGCGAGCGAGACTCCCGAAAGGTATGTTCCCTCCCGGGTGCCAGGGCCAGGGATGTCTCTGATCGTGTCTTCAGGATCCTGAAGGGGGAGGGTGTGCAGCCAGAAGTCGTGGTGCACATTGGTACCAACGATGCAGGTAGGAAAAAGGGTGTGGAGGTAATAAACAAGTTTAGGGAGTTAAGCTGGAAGTTAAAGGCCAGGACAGACAGAGTTGTCATCTCTGGTTTGTTGCCGGTGCCACGTGATAGCGAGGCTTAGGAATAGGGAGAGAGCGCAGTTGAACACGTGGCTGCAGGAATGGTGTAGGAGGGAGGGCTTCAGGTATTTGGATAATTGGAGCGCATTCTGGGGAAGGTGGGACCTGTACAAGCAGGATGGGTTGCATCTGAACCAGAGGGGCACCAATATCCTGGGGGGGAGGTTTTCTAGTACTCTTCGGGAGGGTTTAAACTAATTTGGCAGGGGAATGGGAACCGGATCTGTAGTCCAGCAACTAAGGTAGACGATAGTCAGGACGCCAAAGCACGTAGTGATGCAGTGGGGAAGGTAACAATGAGAAAGGAGAGTACTTGCAGGCAAGGAGATGGGTTGAAGTGTGTATACTTTAATGCAAGAAGCATCAGGAATAAGGTGGGTGAACTTTCGGCATGGATCTGTAATTGGGACTACGATGTGGTGGCCATCACGGAAACTTGGATAGAAGAGGGGCAGAAATGGTTGTTGGAGGTCCCTGGGTATAGATGTTTCAACAAGATTAGGGAGGATGGTAAAAGAGGTGGGGGGTGGCATTGTTAATTAGAGATAGTATAACAGCTGCAGAAAGGCAGTTCGAGGGGGATCTGCCTACTGAGGTAGTATGGGTTGAAGTTAGAAATAGGAAAGGAGCAGTCACCTTGTTGGGAGTTTTCTATAGGCCCCCCAATAGCAGCAGAGATGTAGAGGAACAGATTGGGAAACAGATTTTGGAAAGGTGCAGAAGTCACAGGGTAGTAGTCATGGGCGACTTCAACTTCCCAAACATTGAGTGGAAACTCTTAAGATCAAATAGTTTGGATGGGGTAGTGTTTGTGCAGTGTGTCCAGGAAGCTTTTCTAACACAGTATGTAGATTGTCCGACCAGAGGGGAGGCCATATTGGATTTAGTACTTGGTAATGAACCAGGGCAGGTGATAGATTTGTTAGTGGGGGAGCATTTTGGAGGTAGTGACCACAATTCTGTGACTTTCACTTTAGTAATGGAGAGGGATAGGTGCGAGCAACAGGGCAAGGTTTATAATTGGGGGAAGGGTAAATACAATGCTGTCAGACACGAATTGAAGTGCAGAAGTTGGGAACATAGGCTGTCAGGGAAGGACACAAGTGAAATGTGGAACTTGTTCAAGGAACAGGTACTGCGTGTCTTTGGTATGTATGTCCCTGTCAGGCAGGGAAGAGATAGTCGAGTGAGGGAACCATGGTTGACAAGAGAGGTTGAATGTCTTGTTAAGAGGAGGAAGGAGACTTATGTAAGGCTGAAGAAACAAGGTTCAGACAGGGCGCTGGAGGTATACAAGATAGCCAGGAGGGAGCTGAAGAAAGGGATTAGGAGAGCTAAGAGAGGGCATGAAAAATCTTTGGCGGGTAGGATCAAGGAAAACCCCAAGGCCTTTTACACATATGTGAGAAATATGAGAATGACTAGAGCGAGGGTAGGTCCGATTAAGGACAGTAGCGGGAGATTGTGTATTGAGTCTGAAGAGATAGGAGAGGTCTTGAACAAGTATTTTTCTTCAGTATTTACAAACGAGAGGGGCCATATTGTTGGAGAGGACAGCGTGAAGCAGACTGATAAGCTTGAGGAGATACTTGTCAGGAAGGAAGATGTGTTGCGCGTTTTGAAAAACTTGAGGATAGACAAGTCCCCCGGGCCTGACGGGATATATCCAAGGATTCTATGGGAAGCAAGAAATGAAATTGCAGAGCCGTTGGCAATGATCTTTTCGTCCTCGCTGTCAACAGGGGTAGTACCAGAGGATTGGAGAGTGGCGAATGTCGTGCCCCTGTTCAAAAAAGGGAATAGGGATAACCCTGGGAATTACAGGCCAGTTAGTCTTACTTCGGTGGTAGGCAAAGTAATGGAAAGGGTACTGAGGGATAGGATTTCTGAGCATCTGGAAAGGCATTGCTTGATTAGGGATAGTCAGCACGGATTTGTGAGGGGTAGGTCTTGCCTTACAAGTCTTATTTAATTCTTTGAGGAGGTGACCAAGCATGTGGATGAAGGTAAAGCAGTGGATGTAGTGTACATGGATTTTAGTAAGGCATTTGATAAGGTTCCCCATGGTAGGCTTATGCAGAAAGTAAGGAGGCATGGGATAGTGGGAAATTTGGCCAGTTGGATAACAAACTGGCTAACCGATAGAAGACAGAGAATGGTGGTGGATGGCAAATATTCAGCCTGGAGCCCAGTTATCAGTGGCGTACCGCAGGGATCAGTTCTGGGTCCTCTGCTGTTTGTGATTTTCATTAACGACTTGGATGAGGGAGTTGAAGGGTGGGTCAGTAAATTTGCAGATGATACGAAGATTGGTGGAGTTGTGGATAGTGAGGAGGGCTGTTGTTGGCTTCAAAGAGACATAGATAGAATGCAGAGCTGGGCTGAGAAGTGGCAGATGGAGTTTAACCCTGACAAGTGTGAGGTTGTCCATTTTGGAAGGACAAATATGAATGCGGAATACAGGGTTAATGGTAGGGTTCTTGGCAATGTGGAGGACAGAGAGATCTTGGGGTCTATGTTCATAGTTCTTTGAAAGTTGCCACTCAAGTGGATAGAGCGGTGAAGAAGGCCTATGGTGTGCTAGCGTTCATTAGCAGAGGGATTGAATTTAAGAGCCGTGAGGTGATGATGCAGCTGTACAAAACCTTGATCAGGCCACATTTGGAGTACTGTGTGCAGTTCTGGTCACCTCATTTTAGGAAGGATGTGGAAGCTTTGGAAAAGGTGCAAAGGAGATTTACCAGGATGTTGCCTGGAATGGAGAGTAGGTCATACGAGGAAAGGTTGAGGGTGCTAGGCCTTTTCTCATTAGAACGGAGAAGGATGAGGGGCGACTTGATAGAGGTTTATAAGATGATCAGGGGAATAGATAGAGTAGACAGTCAGAGACTTTTTCCCCGGGTGGAACACACCATTACAAGGGGACATAAATTTAAGATAAATGGTGGAAGATATAGAGGGGATGTCAGAGGTAGGTTCTTTACCCAGAGAGTAGAGGGGGCATGGAATGCACTGCCTGTGGTAGTAGTTGAGTCGGAAAAGTTAGGGACCTTCAAGCGGCTATTGGATAGGTACTTGGATTAGGGTAGAATAATGGAGTGTAGGTTAACGTCTTAAGGGCAGCACGGTAGCATTGTGGATAGCACAATTGCTTCACAGCTCAAGGGTCCCAGGTTCGGTTCCCGGCTGGGTCACTGTCTGTGCGGAGTCTGCACATCGTCCCCGTGACTGCGTGGGTTTCCTCCGGGTGCTCCGGTTTCCTCCCACAGTCCAAAGATGTGCAGGTTGGGTGGATTGGCCATGAAAAATTGTCCAAAATTCTATGATTAACCTAGGACAAAAGTTCGGCGCAACATCGTGGGCCGAAGGGCCTGTTCTGTGCTGTATTTCTCTATCTATCTATCTATCTATCTCTCTCTCACTCTCTCTCTGTCTCTCTCACTCTCTCTCTCTGTCTTTCACTCTCTCTGTCTCTCTCACTCTCTCTCTCTCGCTGTCAATCTCATTCTATCTCTCTCGCTTATCTCTCTCTCTCTGTCTCTCTCACTCTCTCTCTCTGTCTTTCACTCTCTCTGTCTCTCTCACTCTCTCTCTCTCGCTGTCTCTCACTCTCTCTTGCTGTCTCTCTCTATCTCCCTCTCTCTCTATCTCTCTCGATCTCTCTCTCGATATCTCTTTCTGTCTCTCTCTCTATCTCTCACTGTCTGTCTCACTCTCTCTCGCTGTCTCACTCTATATCTCTCTCTCTGCCTGTCTCACTCTCTCTCTCTCTCTGTATCTCTCTCTCGCTGTCTCTCTCTCTCACGCTCTCTCTCACCCACATTGTTTCTCTCTCTCGTTTTCGCCGTGTCTCTTTCTCTCTCCCTCCCTCTCCCTCTGTCACACCTCGGACACGCATTCTCCTCCACACTCGGTCCCTCCACTGCCGTTACCTCCTTTATATCCTCATAGAAGAGGAAGAGAATCCGATGTTTGTCCTTCTCTTCCCACCATCCCTTCACATGGTCGTACCAGGAACCCCAGCTCACTGAAATAGAGCAAGAAAAGGCACAGTAAGATCCCATTGAGAGTCACAGTCATCCCACACTCAAGTACAGGAACAGTGTCGCGGAAGCTTTACTCTGTATCTGACCCCGTGCTGTACCTGTCCTGGGAGTGTTTGATGGGGACAGTGTAGAGGGAGCTTTACTCTGTATCTGACCCCGTGCTGTACCTGTCCTGGGAGTGTTTGATGGGGACAGTGTAGAGGGAGCTTTACTTTGTATCTAACCCCGTGCTGTACCTGTCCTGGGAGTGTTTGATGGGGACTGTGTAGAGGGAGCTTTACTCTGTATCTGACCCCGTGCTGTACCTGTCCTGGGAGTGTTTGATGGGGACAGTGTAGAGGGAGCTTTACTCTGTATCTAACCCCGTTCTGTACCTGTCCTGGGAGTGTTTGATGGGGACAGTGTAGAGGGAGCTTTACTCTGTATCTGACCCCGTGCTGTACCTGTCCTGGGAGTGTTTGATGGGGACAGTGTAGAGGGAGCTTTACTCTGTATCTAACCCCGTGCTGTACCTGTCCTGGGAGTGTTTGATGGGGACAGCGTAGAGGGAGCTTTACTCTGTATCTAACACCGTGCTGTACCTGTCCTGGGAGTGTTTGATGGGGACAGTGTAGAGGGAGCTTTACTCTGTATCTAACCCCTTGCTGTACCTGTCCTGGGAGTGTTTGATGGGGACAGTGTAGAGGGAGCTTTACTCTGTATCTATCCCCCTGCTGTACCTGTCCTGGGAGTGTTTGATGGGGACAGTGTAGAGGGAGCTTTACTCTGTATCTAACCCCGTGCTGTACCTGTCCTGGGAGTGTTTGATGCTCAGTTTGGGGTTTGTTGATGTGTGGAGAAATCTCACCTTGTCCGTGCAGGAATGTTTGGAAGAATTCCGGCCAGTCTCCCGGTTCCGGCAATCTGTGGTTCATCCGATGGAAATGAAAATACGACACAAGATTATCTTTGGCGTTTCGAGCCACTACTATGGTCTGGGAAGAGGGAACACAAATCCATTAGGGAGTCCTCACTCTTCCCTCTGACCTGTCTTAGTGAGCGGGGAGTGAGGGAGTCTCACAGTTTGGGGACTGAGGGAGGGGGAGTGAGGGAGTCCCACAGTTTGGGGACTGAGGGGGGAGTGAGGGGGTCCCACAGTTTGGGGACTGAGGGAGGGGGGAGTGAGGGAGTCCCACAGTTTGGGGACTGAGGGAGGGGGGAGTGAGGGAGTGTTGAACAGGGTGAGGGATGAGGGGTTTACGGGGTCGATGGGGGTGATTGGGGGGAGGGGGGGGAGCGATGTGTCCCGGGTCCCTACCTTACAGTCCTGCTCCCAAAAGGATTTGGGAACCAGTTGGATCGGGAGGTGAGTTTTAATCACCCTCGGAGACGCCATTTTCTCAATCAGTTCAATACCTGCGAGATGGAGATGTTACAGCATTCCGCTCAAATAATCCAGCTCACATTGTACACTCGACTCTCCTCAGGGCGCACTCCTCCATGAGCACTGACTCTCCCCGGGGTACGGGTCCCCCCCCCCATGGGCACCGACTCTCCCCGGGGTACGGGTCCCTCCCCACGGGCACCGGACCTCTCCCCGGGGTACGGGTCCCTCCCCACGGGCACCGACTCTCCCCAGGGTACGGGTCCCTCCCCACGGGCACCGACTCTCCCCAGGGTACGGGTCCCTCCCCACGGGCACCGACTCTCCCCGGGGTACGGGTCCCCCCCCACGGGCACCGACTCTCCCCAGGGTACGGGTCCCTCCCCACGGGCACCGACTCTCCCCGGGTACGGCCCCCCCCCGGGCATCGACTCTCCCCGGGGTACGGGTCCCTCCCCACGAGCACCGACTCTCCCCGGGGTACGGGTCCCTCCCCACGGGCACCGACTCTCCCCTGGGGTACGGGTCCCTCCCCACGGGCACCGACTCTCCCCGGGGTACGGGTCCCCCCCACCCCCCCCACAGGCACTGACTCTCCCCATGGGCACGGACTCTCCCCGGGGTACGGCCCCCCCCACGGGCACCAACTCTCCCCGGGGTACCGGTCCCCCCCCCACGGGCACCGACTCTCCCCGGGGTACGGGTCCCTCCCCACGGGCACCGACTCTCCCCGGGGTACGGCCCCCCCCACGGGCACCAACTCTCCCCGGGGTACGGGTCCGCCCCCCCCCCACGGGCACCAACTCTCCCCGGGGTACGGGTCCCTCCCCACGGGCACCGACTCTCCCCGGGGTACAGCCGCCCCCACGGGCATCGTCTCTCCCCGGGGTACGGGTCCCCCCACACGGGCGCCGACTCTCCCGGGGTACAGCCCCCCCCACGGGCATCGTCTCTCCCCGGGGTACGGGTCCCCCCACACGGGCGCCGACTCTCCCGGGGGTACGGGTAACCCCCCTCCCCCACGGGCACTGACTCTCCCGGGGAGCCTCCCATTAAACCCCTGGAACCTGTTGGCAAAACTCCGAGAGAAGTACTCCAGCTGCGGAAACACCGTGAAGAGTTGTAGCAAAATTCCTCACTTTTATACTCCACCCTCTCCCCTCGCCCCACCCCACCCCCCCCCCCCCTCCCCCGCCACATTCGCCACCCCCTCCCCACGGTAAAGGACTGACCAGACGGCAACATTTCCTGAAAGAATTCGAGGAAGGGGATTCGTTCGTAGACGGGAGCTCGTTTACACATCTTCACATCACCGTTCTGATTCATCAGATCCACAATTCCCTGTGTCCACGTTGTCCCTGTGGGGAGAGAGAGAGAGATGGAGAGGGAGAGAAAGAGACAGAGAGAAAGACAGAGAGGGAGAGAGAGAGGCAGAGAGTGAGAGACAGAGAGAGAGGGAGAGAGAGGCAGAGAGAGAGAGAGACACACACAGAGAGAGGGATGGAGTGAGGGAGAGAGAGAGACAAAGAGGGAGAGAGATAGACAGAGAGAGAGAGAGAGACAGACAGACAGAGAAAGGCAGGGTAGGGGAGAGACAAGAGGAAGAGACAGAGAGAGAGAGACAGAGAGAGAGAGGCAGAGAGAGAGAGACACACACACAGAGAGAGGGATGGAGTGAGGGAGAGAGAGAGACAAAGAGGGAGAGAGATAGACAGAGAGAGAGACAGACAGACAGACAGAGAAAGGCAGGGTAGGGGAGAGACAAGAGGAAGAGACAGAGAGAGAGAGATACAAAGAGAAAGATGAAGGAATAGACAGAGACAGAGCGAGACAGTAGGACACAGAGACAGAGAGAACATGTGTGAGAGAGAGAGTGTGACAGAGAGAGGGCGAACAGAGAGAGAATGTCAGAGAGAGGAACATATTTTATTCTGAAAGTCTGAATAAAGATTGTAGATTTCCAGTTAACAAAAATACTTTATTCAGTGGCTTTGTTCTGTCTCCAGAGCTCAACCATGAGGCCTGGGCCCACTCCCTCCACCGTGAGGCCTGGGCCCTGTCCCTCCACCATGAGGCCTGGGCCCTCTCCATCCACCGTGAGGCCTGGGCCTTCTCCCTCCACCGTGAGGCCTGGGCCTTCTCCCTCCACCGTCAGGCCTGGGCCCACTCCCTCCACCGTGATGCCTGGGCCCTGTCCCTCCACCGTGATGCCTGGGCCCTCTCCCTCCACCGTGAGGCCTGGGCCCTGTCCCTCCACCGTGAGGCCTGGGCCCTCTCCCTCCACCATGATGCCTGGGCCCTGTCCCTCCACCGTGAGGCCTGGGCCCTCTCCCTCCACCATGATGCCTGGGCCCTCTCCCTCCACCGTGATGCCTGGGCCCTCTCCCTTCACCGTGAGGCCTGGGCCCTGTCCCTCCACCGTGATGCCTGGGCCCACTCCCTCCACCGTGATGCCTGGGCCCAGTCCCGCCGCCGTGAGGCCTGGGCCCAGTCCCTCCACCGTGATGCCTGAGCCTCTCTCCCTCCACCGTGATGCCTGGGCCCTCTCCCCACACCGTGATGCCTGGGCCCTGTCCCTCCACCATGAAGCCTGGGCCCTGTTCCTCCACCATGATGCCTGGGAACACTCCCTCCACCGTGAGGTCTGGGCCCTCTCCCTCCACCGTGAGACCTGAGCCCTCTCCTTCCACCGTGAGGGCTGGACCCTCTCCCTCCACTGTGAGGCCTGGGCCCTCTCCCTCCACCGTGAGGCCTGGGCCCTCTCCCTCCACCGTGAGGCCTGGGCCCTCTCCCTCCACCGTGATGCCTGGGCCCTGTCCCTCCACCGTAATGCCTGGGTCCTCTCCCTCCACCGTGATGCCTGGGCCCTCTCCCTCCACCGTGTGGCCTGGGACCCTCGCCCTTCAATGTGATACCTGGGTCCTTCTGCCGGAGACACCCACCTGATTTGGGGTAGGTGGCAATGAGCAGGTCATCGGCTTGGCCTGGAAGTTTTTCACCATCTCCCAGTTATCAGCCACCCAGTCGGGTAAGGGGACATCTTCCAGCAGTTTGAGCTGCGGCCTCCTGATTGTCAAGTCTCGCAGCTCCGGATGAGAGTCCAGCTCCATCTCCAGGATCCTGAAACTGGGCAGCACCATGGTCAATTCATTCAGGACCCAGAGGCGCCGCCCCCCACCCCCCAAACTGCCCTGCACTGACCCTCACCCACTATATGGAGAGAGGGACAGAGAGAGACACAAGCGGCACTGTAGCACAGTGGTTAGCACTGTTGCTTCACTGTGCCAGAGTCCCGGGTTTGATTCCCGGCATGTGTCACTCTCTATGCGGAGTCTTCACGTTCTCCCCGTGTCTGCGTGGGTTTCCTCCGGGTGCTCCGGTTTCCTCCCACAAGTCCTGAAAGACGTGCTTGTTGGGTGAATTGGACATTCTGAATTCTCCCTCTGTGTACCTGAAGAGGCGCCGGAATGTGGCGACTAGGGGCTTTTCACAGTAACTTCATTGCAGTGTTAATGTTAGGCTACTTGTGACAATAATAAAGATTATTATTTAGAAACAAATGCAAAAGGAGAGCGAGGCGCAGAAATAGAGTCAGTCACAGAGTGACTGAGAGAGAGAGACACAGAGAGAGAAACAGAGAATCAGAGAGACAGAGCGAGGCAACGAGATAGACAGACAGACAGAGGGACAGACAGACAGAGGGACAGACAGACAGAGAGACAGACAGAGAGACAGACAGACGGGCAGACAGACAGAGAGCCAGACACACAGAGAGACAGACGGACAGAGGGACGGACAGACAGACAGAGAGACAGAGGGACAGACAGAGAGACAGACAGACAGAGAGACAGACAGACAGACCGAGGCACAGACAGACAGAGAGACAGACAGACAGACAGACAGACAGACAGACAGACAGAGAGACAGACACAGACAGTTATCAGTGGCGTACCGCAGGGATCAGTTCTGTGTCCTCTGCTGTTTGTGATTTTCATTAATATCTTGGATGAAGGAGTTGAAGGGTGGGTCAGTAAATTTGCAGATAATACGAAGATTGGTGGAGTTGTGGATAGTGAGGAGGGCTGTTGTCGGCTGCAAAGAGACATCGATCGGATGCAGAGCTGGGCTGAGAAGTGGCAGATGGAGTTTAACCCTGACAAGTGTGAGGTTGTCCATTCTGGAAGGACAAATATGAATGCGGAATACAGGGTTCTTGGCAATGTGGAGGAGCAGAGAGATCTTGGGGTCTATGTTCATAGTTCTTTGAAAGTTGCCACTCAATTGGATAGAGCGGTGAAGAAGGCCTATGGTGTGCTAGCGTTCATTAGCAGAGGGATTGAATTTAAGAGCCGTGAGGTGATGATGCAGCTGGAGAGAGAGAGAGAGAGAGAGAGAGTGATGTTGAGACAGAGAGAGCGATGTAGACACAGTGAGAGAGCGATGTAGAGACAGAGAGAGAGAGAGCGATGTAGACACAGTGAGAGAGCGATGTAGAGACAGAGAGAGAGAGAGCAGGGTAGGGACTAGAGAAAGAGCTCCTGCTCTTACCTTGTTTTCTCTCCAAGTCTCCAATGGTTGATGTCATCCAGGTTTATCGGATGGGATGTGCAAATATGTGAAGTAGATGATGATGTGGCTCTGCCCAAGGCAGTCGTGTGTTAGACACTCGGGGAGAATTTGGGTGAGGTCAGAGCTCCAGGCCTAATCTGTAACCTGTTCTGATGTAGTTCTAATAAACAAGTATTCAACAGATCCCCCAATATGTCTGCAGTCTGCCCCACCCCGAGACCCCAAGATAAAAGGACCCAATTATATACCGTGGTGGCAGCGTTGTCGACGCCGAGGTAAGAGAGACATCGGTGCTTTATCGAAGGAATCACTGTGAAGAAACACGTGAAAGCAGCTCGAGAAATCTGGGCGGTTGAAGGAGGCGCACTGGAGAGAGAGGAATGATGGAGGAACTTCATGGTCAGGCCGTGTCCTTGCCCCAGCCGCCTGACTGTCTCGAGGGGCAGCAGGGAGGTCTGCAGTGGGAGTTATGGTAACGCCATTATCTCCAGTACACAGCAGCGTCAGATCCTCGCGTTAAAGAGGCAAAGCTCCAAGTAACTACCTTCCTTTATTCAGTCAGTCCAGCAGCAGACGTCCCTCAGCTCTGTCTACTCAATATAATGAGGAAAGAACTCTTTATTTCCATTGTGTCCTGGTCTGGGGCTCTTTATAAATGGAAGATGTTGCCCATTTTCAGACTTGACAGACAAACCTGGAATAATATCTCAGTGGAAGGTGGAACGTCTTGTTCAGGATATTTGCATTGTGCATGGGAAGGTTGTTTGTGGTGCTCCTGAGGTTTGGGTCATTTGGATGTGGCTGTGGGATATCGCGTGGAGCCAGGTTCAAAGAAGCCGAGATGGCTGCATAACATGAATACTGTTTCCGAATTGGCTGATAATGAGGCCTTGGGTGTGGAGCCTACATTTACAGATTTGCCTCCAGTCAGCCCTGTGTTGGGCTTCGCAGACAATCCCTACTTGCCTGAGTCATGCTTCGAACCTGAGAATGAACTGGATGCCCACATAAGTGTGCACAGGCTGCTCGACGTGGGAGACACACACACACTTACATCCTCCTCCTCCTCCCTGCCCAGAAACCCGACTCGCGCCCACAGAGGACGGGAGGAAAATACAGGCTGAAACACCAACTACTACTGAACCCCACTTTCACAAGGATAACACTGAGAGCAGATCAGATTCTGCACCATCAAAGACAAACACAAGATCGGTCAGCGTTAACCCAAACTTCGGTTTCGTCCCTCTGCCTGGAAACCAGATTTCAGATCCCGGTCTGTCTCGCTCTACCTCTGCTCCAGGAATGAAAAGATAAAAAAAGGTTTTTATCTTTTCACTCAGCTGGTTGACACTTTTTCGTGATCCGCTGTATTAATCTGTTTTTTTTTAAAATTATCAATTTATTGCTTCAACGTTGATTTCATTTTTTGGTCAACGAGTGGTTCCTTGTCATCAAACCTGACCATTATTGTGTTGAACTTGATATTTAAGGTTGCTGCAAACCAGATTTGAGTTGACGGCTGGTTGGGGTTTCCCGCTGAAGGGGAACGAGACGCTGGCAGGATGTCCGACTGCTTCACGGCAGGCGGGAGGAAAGCGTCAATTTAGCCCCAATTGCGACGGGAAGTGTGGGAAATACTCAGCACGTCTGTCCGCCTCTGTGGGGGGAGAAACCGCGCTCAGTGACGCCTGCCTCTCACCCCCTTCCCCCGCGCCCCCCCTCCCCCCCCCCCCCCCCGCCCCCGCCAGACCAAACACAGATCATAGACCAGAAATGTTGACTCTCTGTCTCCCTCTCCACAGATGCTGCCTGGCCCGCTGGGATTTCCGGGGAGCTGCCGTGGATATTTCAGACTTCCAGCGTCTGGAGTAATTCCCTCGTACATGCTCCGTCCATGTCGATCTCAGGGTGGTTCTCGTTATAAATCAAGACGGCAAAATAACTATCACTCAAAGGAAAAAGTCAACTTTTCCAGTCGACTTTTGATGCTGAACTTTCACTGGAAGGTTTTGCCATTTTTAAAGTTGGGATGAAATGGAGTGATACCCCGATAGAATATGTCACAGCTAATTCAAGACATTCTCATCTGTCAATAGGATTGTTGTTTGCGGTGCTTGAGAGCTTCAGCCATTTTGGAAACTGCCATCTGGATGTTGCACAGCTCCAGCTACAAAGGAACAGGGATTTATTACTAATAACATGAATAACCGAGTTGGCTGTGATAGCCTGATCAAACCGTGGCTGGAACGATAATCTTACGGATATCTCAGGGTTTGATGGGCTGTCTCTCAGCCCCCTCTCTCTCAGGGAGATATCAGTACACTGACTGGTGTCTCTCAGTCCCCTCTCTCTCTCTCAGGCAGATATCTGTAAACTGTTCAATGATGGATCAGAGTTGATGTGAAATAATCCGAGTTTGTGTTTTTGGTGATTGGAGAAGTTTATTTGCTTTATCGCTCAGAGTGGTTACAGGACGTTGCGAAACTTCAGTGAGCTGTGACCCATCTGTCTCTCATAGTGTTCATCAAAATCTTCATTCTGAGACACTGTGAAGTGATTCTTCCAGTCTCCAACCTCACCTGTGAGAGAGAGAGAGACAGAGTGAGTCAGAGTGACGGAGAGAGAGAGGGAGAGAGAGACAGACAGGGAGGGGGTGAAGGCACAAGAGAGAGAGAGAGACAAAGGGAGAGAGTGAGATGATGAGACAGAGAAGGAGCCAAAGAGAGAGAGAGAGACAGAGAGATGTATAGACAGTAAATATTGAGAGGAATTGAGGCAGAGATACAAAGAGAGAGGGAGCGGGAGAGAGAGACAGAGAGAGAGAGAGAACCAGAGTGTGCGATGGGACAGAAGGGAGAGAGATAGTGTGAGGGAAGCAGAGAGAGGGACAGAGAGAGAGTGGGAAAGAGAGAGAGAGAGCGGGAAAGTGGGAGAGAGAGGGAAAGAGAGAGGGAGAGAGAGAGGGAGTGGGAAAGAGAGGGAGTGGGAAAGAGAGAGGGAGAGAGAGAGAGAGTGGGAAAGAGAGAGGGAGAGAGTGGGAAAGAGAGAGGGAGAGAGTGAGAAAGAGAAAGAGAGAGAGAGAGTGGGAAAGAGAGAGGGAGAGAGTGGGAAAGAGAGAGGGAGAGAGAGAGGGAGAGAGTGGGAAAGAGAGAGGGAGAGAGTGGGAAAGAGAGAGGGAGAGAGAGGGAGAGAGTGGGAAAGAGAGAGTGGGAAAGAGAGAGGGAGAGTGGGAAAGAGAGAGGGAGAGAGAGAGAGAGAGAGAGGGAGAGCGTGGGAAAGAGAGAGGTGGAGAGAGGGAGAGAGTGTGTCAATATATGTGGGTGTCATTCCCGTGCTGATGTGTTTGGATTTTCCTCTTCCCATCCATTCCCTCCCTGGGATCCACATTCCCCTCGCTCCCTGTTGACGGAGGCTTGGCGACTTCCTGCAGTGTCTCTGGCCAATGGTAGCCCCCCAGGATGTTGACAGTGGGGGATTCAGCGATGGTGATGTCATTGAATGTCAAGGGGAGATGGATTTGGACATGGACGGCTTCAGTGTCTGAGGAGTTGTGAATGGTGCTGAACATTGTGCAGTCAGCAGCGAACATCCCCACTTCGGACCTTACGATGGAGGGAAGGTCATTGATGAAGCAGCTTTAGGTGGTTGGGGCCGAGGACTCTCATCATCGCCCCTTGATATTTGAAGGCATTCCCATCGCTGAATTCCCCCATCAACATCCTGGGGGTTCCCATTGATCAGAAACTGAACTGGACCCAGCCATATAAACACTGCGGCTCCCAGAGCAGGTCAGAGGCTGGGAATCCTGCGGAGAGTAACTCACCTCCTGACTCCTCCCAAAGCCTGTCCACCATCTACAAGGACACAAGTCAGGAGTGTGATGGGACCCTCTCCAGTTGCCAGTGTAATATTCTTGTTCCAGAACACTTGTAGCTAAAGCTATCAATGATTTATTAACCGCCAGCGATGCCCCACATCCCGTGAATGATTTAGTACAAAGGTGGGACTTACAGCTTGAACCTTTCCTGGTGTGTGTGTGTGTGTGTGTGAGGAGAGGGGGACAGGGTCTCAGGGAGACGCCCCGCTCCGCATGCTCTACATTGACCCTTTTCAATGGCTGGATCGTCTCTCCCAGCCCAGAATGGAGGCCGTTCATGGGGTCGGTTCAGGGGAGGCCCAATCCGGCCTACCAGGAAAGGCTGGGCCTTGGGCTGCTCCACAGCGCACAAAGGGTTTTAGATTTTGATTTGATTTATTATTGTCACATGCATTAGTATACAGTGAAAAGTATTGTTTCTTGCATGCTGTACAAACAATGCGTACGGTACATAGGGAAGGAAGGAGAGACGGCAGAATATAATGTTACAGTTACAGCAAGGTGTAGAGAAAAGATCAACTTAATACGAGGTAGGTCCATTCAAAAGTCTGATGGCAGTAGGGAAGAAGCTGTTCCTGAGTCGGTTGGTACGTGACCTCAAACTTTGGGATCTTTTTCCTGACGGAGAAGGTGGAAGAGAGTATGTCCTGGGTGCGCGGGGTCCTTAATTATGCTGGCTGCCTTTCTGAGGCAGCGGGAATTATAGACAGAATCAATGGATGGGAGACTGGTTTGCGTGATGGACTGGGCTACATTCACAATGTTTTGTAGTTTCCTGCCGTCTTGGACAGAGCAGGATCCATACCAAGCTGAAAGGTCATACCATACCTGGGTGAAAGGTCAATCACGAACCCTCGTTTTGTTTACTATTGACCCCTGAAACCTACCCTTGCGCATGAACCTGGAGATGTTCTGATCCATGATGTCCATCGGGACTGTGGTGTAATTGGCCATCGGATTGTCCTTCATGACCTTAAAGGAGGAAAGGTGAACGATCTTCTCAATGACGTCCTCTTCCAGAACCTTCTCCATGAACTCGGCCACCTTCAGGATCTCCCGTCTGGGATTCTATAGGATGGGAATGGACCGGAGTTAGAGACCTCATGGGTCAGTGAGAAAGGGGGGACCGAGAAACCAGAACCGGGGTCAGGGGTCAGTGAGAGAGAGGGGCCGAGCAACCAGAACCGGGGTCAGGGGTCAGTGAGACGGGGGGGGCTGAATAACCAGACCCGGGGTCATGGGTCAGTGAGACAGGGCGAACCGGGAAACCAGAACCGGGGTCAGGGGTCAGTGAGACGGGGGGGACTGAATAACCTGACCAGGGGTCATGGGTCAGTGAGACAGGGGGAACCGGGAAACCAGAACCGGGGTCAGGGGTCAGTGAGACAGGGGGGACCGGTAAATCAGAACTGGGGTCAGTGTTCAGTGAGACGGGGGGACTGAGTAACCAAACCCGGGGTCATGGATCACTGAGACAGGGGGAACCAGGAAACCAGAACTGGGGTCAGGGGTCAGTGAGATGGGGGACCGAGCACCCAGAACTGACGTATGAAGACGGGAACGACTGGGCTTGTACTGACTGGAGTTTAGAGGAATGAGGGGGGATCTCATAGAAACATATAAAATCCTGATGGGACTGGATAGGCTCGATGTGGGAAGAAGGTTCCCGATGTTGGAGACGTCCAGAATTAGGGGGTCACAGCCCAAGAATAAGGGGTCAGCCATTCAGGACTGAGATGAGGAAGAACCTCTTCTCTCAGAGAGTTGCGAACTTGTGGCATTCTCTGCCACAGAAAGCTGCTGGGGACAGTCTGTTGGATATATTCAAGAGGGAGCTGGTGTGGCCCTATGCGGCTCGAGGGATCAAGGGGTATGTAGAGAAAGCGGGAGTGAGATACTGAATTTGCACGGTCAGCCATGATCATATTGAATGGTGGGGTAGGCTGGAAGGGCCAAATGGCCTCCTCTTGCACCAATTTTCTATGTTTCTACATCTCTGTCTATTACTGTCTGTCTCCCTCTCTCTCTCTCTCTCCTCTCCCTCTGTCTAGCTCCCTCACTTTCTCTCTCTCCTCTCCCTCTGTCTCTCTCCCTCTCTCTCTCTCTCCTCTCCCTCTGTCTCTCTCCCTCACTCTCTCTCTCCTCTCCCCCTCTCTCTCCTCTCCCTCTGTCTCTCTCTCCCTCACTCTCTCTCTCTCCTCTCCCTCTGTCTCTCTCCCTCACTCTCTCTCTCTTTCTGTCTCTCTCTGTCACTCTCAGACTCTCTCTGTCTGTCTCTCTCAGTCACTCTCAGACTCTCTCCCTCTGTCTCTCTCCCTCTCTCTCTCTTCTCCCTCTCTCTCCTCTCCCTCTGACTCTCTCTCTCTCCTCTCCTCTGTCTCTCCCTCTCTCTCTCTCTCTCCTCTCCCTCTGTCTCTCTCCCTCACTCTCTCTCTCTCCTCTCCCTCTGTCTCTCCCTCACTCTCTCTCTCTCCTCTCCCTCTGTCTCTCCCTCACTCTCTCTCTTTCTGTCTCTCTCTCTCTGTCACTCTCAGACTCTCTCTCTGTCTCTCTCACTCTCCCCTGTGCCTGTCTCTATCTCCATCCCTATCTCTCTCTCTCTCTCTTTCTGTCTCTCTCTGTCTATCTCTTTCTCTGTCACTCAGATTATGTCTCTCCCTCTCTCTGGCCCAGTGTCTATCACTCTCTCTCTCTATCCATCTCTCTCTCACTGTCTGTCTCTCTGTCTCCATCTATCTCTCTCTCTTCTCTCTCTCTCCTTCTGTCTTTCACTGCTTCTCTATCTTAACGCCTCTCCCCCAATGTGTCTGTCTCTCCATCTGTCTCTCTCTTTCTCTCTCTGCTTCTGTCACTGTCTCTCTCGCAGTCATTTGCTCAATCTCTCTCTCTCTCTCTCTCTCTGTATCTCTCACTCACTCTCATTCTCTCTCTCAGTCGTTCTCTCTCCCTCTGTCACACCCTCAGACACTCATCCTCCTCCACACTCGGTCCCTCCAACTGCCGTTACCTCCTTTATATCCTCATAGAAGAGGAAGAGAATGCGATGTTTGTCCTTGGCTTCCCACCATCCCTTCACATGGTCGTACCAGGAACCGCGGCTCACTGAAATAGAGCAAGAACAGGCACAGTAAGATCCCATCGAGATTCTGCCTGTTCCCAAAGACAAGAACAGGAACAGAGTAGAGGGAGCTTTACTCTGTTCTAACTCTGTGCTGTACCTGTCATAGAATATCATAGAATTTACAGTGCAGAAGGAGGCCATTCGGCCCATCAAGTCTGCACCGACTCTTGGAAAGAGCACCCTACCCACGGTCAACACCTCCACCGTATCCCCATAACCCAGGAACCCCACCCAACACTAATAGCAATTTTGGACACTAAGAGCAATTTATCATGGCCAATCCACCTAACCTGCACATCTTTGGACAGTGGGAGGAAACCGGAGCACCCGGAGGAAACCCACACACACACGGGGAGGATGTGCAGACTCCACACAGACAGTGACCCAAGCCGGAATCAAACCTGCGACCCTGGAGCTGTGAAGCAATTGTGCTATCTACAAGGCTACTGTGCTGCCCTATCCTGGGAGTGTTTAATGGGGACAGTGTAGAGGGAGCTTTACTCTGTATCTAACCCCGTGCTGTACCTGTCCTGGGTGTTTGATGGGGACAGTGTAGAGGGAGCGTTACTCTGTATCTAACCCCGTGCTGTACCTGTCCTGGGAGTGTTTGATGGGGACAGTGTAGAGGGAGCTTTACTCTGTATCTAACTCCGTGCTGTACCTGTCCTGGGAGTGTTTAATGGGGACAGTGTAGAGGACGATTTACTCTGTATCTAACCCCATGCTGTACCTGTCCTGGGAGTGTTTGATGGGGACAGTGCAGAGAGAGCTTTACTCTGTATCTAAGCCTGTGCTATACCTGTCCTGGGAGTGTTTGATGGGGACAGTGTAGAGGGAGCTTTACTCTGTATCTAACCCCGTGCTGTACCTGTCCTGGGAGTGTTTGATGGGGGCAGTGTAGAGGGAGCTTTACTCTGTATCTAACCCCGTGCTATCCCTGTCCTGGGAGTGTTTGATGGGGACAGTGTAGAGGGAGCTTTACTCTGTATCTAACCCCGTGCTGTACCTGTCCTGGGAGTGTTTGATGGGGACAGTGCAGAGGGAGTTTTACTCTGTATCTAAGCCTGTGCTATACCTGTCCTGGGAGTGTT
Organism: Scyliorhinus canicula; assembly: GCF_902713615.1. Taxonomy (NCBI): domain Eukaryota; kingdom Metazoa; phylum Chordata; class Chondrichthyes; order Carcharhiniformes; family Scyliorhinidae; genus Scyliorhinus; species Scyliorhinus canicula. The sequence continues at coordinate 92,230,428 of NC_052165.1, read as the reverse complement.
TGATGGGGACAGTGTAGAGGGAGCTTTACTCTGTATCTAACCCTGTACTGTACCTGTCCTGGGAGTGTTTGATGGGGACAGTGTAGAGGGAGCTTTACTCTGTATCTAACCCCGTGCTGTACCTGTCCTGGGAGTGTTTAATGGGGACAGTGTAGAGGACGATTTACTCTGTATCTAACCCCGTGCTGTACCTGTCCTGGGAGTGTTTGATGGGGACAGTGAAGAGGGAGCTTTACTCTGTATCTAACCCCGTGCTATACCTGTCCTGGGAGTGTTTTGATGGGGACAGTGTAGAGGGAGCTTTACTCTGTATCTAACCCCGTACTGTACCTGTCCTGGGAGTGTTTGATGGGGACAGTGTAGAGGGAGCTTTACTCTGTATCTAACCCCGTGCTGTACCTGTACTGGGAGTGTTTGATGGGGACAGTGTAGAGGGAGCTTTACTCTGTATCTAACCCATGTTGTACCTGTCCTGGGAGTGTTTGATGGGGACAGTGTAGAGGGAGCTTTACTCTGTATCTAACCCCGTGCTGTACCTATCCTGGGAGTGTTTGATGGGGACAGTGTAGAGGGAGCTTTACTCTGTACCTAACCCCGTGCTGTACCTGTCCTGGGAGTGTTTGATGGGGACAGTGTAGAGGGAGCTTTACTCTGTATCTAACCCATGCTGTACCTGTACTGGGAGTGTTTGATGGGGACAGTGGAGGGAGCTTTACTCTGTATCTAACCCCGTGCTGTACCTGTCCTGGGAGTGTTTGATGGGGACAATGTAGAGGGAGCTTTACTCTGTATCTAACCCCGTGCTTTACCTGTCCTGGGAGTGTTTGTTGGGGACAGTGTAGAGAGAGCTTTACTCTGTATCTAACACTGTGCTGTACCTGTCCTGGGAGTGTTTGATGGGGACAGTGTAGACGGAGCTTTACTCTGTATCTGACCCCGTGCTGTACCTGTCCTGGGAGTGTTTGATGGGGACAGTGTAGAGGGAGCTTTACTCTGTATCTAACCCCGTGCTGTACCTGTCCTGGGAGTGTTTGATGGGGACAGTGTAGAGGACGATTTACTCTGTATCTAACCCCATGCTGTACCTGTCCTGGGAGTGTTTGATGGGGACAGTGCAGAGGGAGCTTTACTCTGTATCTAAGCCTGTGCTATACCTGTCCTGGGAGTGTTTGATGGGGACAGTGTAGAGGGAGCTTTACTCTGTATCTAACCCCGTGCTGTACCTGTCCTGGGAGTGTTTGATGGGGGCAGTGTAGAGGGAGCTTTACTCTGTATCTAACCCCGTGCTATCCCTGTCCTGGGAGTGTTTGATGGGGACAGTGTAGAGGGAGCTTACTCTGTATCTAACCCCGTGCTGTACCTGTCCTGGGAGTGTTTGATGGGGACAGTGCAGAGGGAGTTTTACTCTGTATCTAAGCCTGTGCTATACCTGTCCTGGGAGTGTTTGATGGGGACAGTGTAGAGGGAGCTTTACTCTGTATCTAACCCTGTACTGTACCTGTCCTGGGAGTGTTTGATGGGGACAGTGTAGAGGGAGCTTTACTCTGTATCTAACCCCGTGCTGTACCTGTCCTGGGAGTGTTTGAATGGGGACAGTGTAGAGGGACGATTTACTCTGTATCTAACCCCGTGCTGTACCTGTCCTGGGAGTGTTTGATGGGGACAGTGAAGAGGGAGCTTTACTCTGTATCTAACCCCATGCTATACCTGTCCTGGGAGTGTTTGATGGGGACAGTGTAGAGGGAGCTTTACTCTGTATCTAACCCCGTACTGTACCTGTCCTGGGAGTGTTTGATGGGGACAGTGTAGAGGGAGCTTTACTCTGTATCTAACCCCGTGCTGTACCTGTACTGGGAGTGTTTGATGGGGACAGTGTAGAGGGAGCTTTACTCTGTATCTAACCCATGTTGTACCTGTCCTGGGAGTGTTTGATGGGGACAGTGTAGAGGGAGCTTTACTCTGTATCTAACCCCGTGCTGTACCTATCCTGGGAGTGTTTGATGGGGACAGTGTAGAGGGAGCTTTACTCTGTACCTAACCCCGTGCTGTACCTGTCCTGGGAGTGTTTGATGGGGACAGTGTAGAGGGAGCTTTACTCTGTATCTAACCCATGCTGTACCTGTACTGGGAGTGTTTGATGGGGACAGTGTAGAGGGAGCTTTACTCTGTATCTAACCCCGTGCTGTACCTGTCCTGGGAGTGTTTGATGGGGACAATGTAGAGGGAGCTTTACTCTGTATCTAACCCCGTGCTTTACCTGTCCTGGGAGTGTTTGTTGGGGACAGTGTAGAGAGAGCTTTACTCTGTATCTAACCCTGTGCTGTACCTGTCCTGGGAGTGTTTGATGGGGACAGTGTAGACGGAGCTTTACTCTGTATCTAACACCATGCTGTACCTGTCCTGGGAGTGTTTGATGGGGACAGTGTAGAGGGAGCTTTACTCTGTATCTAACACCATGCTGTACCTGTCCTGGGAGTGTTTGATGGGGACAGTGTAGAGGGAGCTTTACTCTGTATCTAACCCCGTGCTGTACCTGTCCTGTTTGAAGGGTGTGGTGATTTGTGGATAATTCTCACCTTTCCCATTCATGAAGCTTTGGAAGAATTCCCGCCAGGCTCCCGGCTCCGGCACTAGGTGACAGGTGCGATGGAAGTGAAAATATGATACGAGGCTATCCTTGGCGTTACGAGCGACTATTATGGCCTGGGAACAGGAAGAATCAGCAATTAGCAAAACCCTCTGTTCCTTTCATTCCATCCATCAGGTGTTTGTGGGAGCGAGTGATTGACTCCCTGAGTTTGGAGATTGACAGAAGTGGGGAAAATATTTTTTGCAATCACATCGTCATCATGTCATGTACAGGGAAAGGGTCATGCGTGTGTGAGCAGGGGTATAACCGGCTCAATTAAACTAGAGAGAAAGGTCAAATCATTCATGTAGGAACAGCAATGAATGGGGTCAGGGTGGGGGTCGGGCAGAGAAACCACAAAACCAAGTATTTACATTGGGCAGATAAGAGCAGTGATTTTAAAGTTGACTGATAGGATTTCAAAAGAAACATCTCCAATTGGGAGGTCGTAAATGTTGTGAGACAAAATGACAAGTTTTCTTTATAATTACAGCTCCTCCCGGGTACGTAAGAAAAAGGTTGATGAAGTCCGGGAAGAGGAACATCTAATGGATTGCAGATGCAATAGAGTGGAAGGTTAAAAGGGGCAAGAAAAGCATTATTAGATCTCCATTTGGAAATCTCCAAAAATCTGTCCTGGTCCACCCACGTCGATGCTACCATCAAGAAAGCACAACAGCGCCTATACTTCCTCAGGAACCTAAGGAAATTCGGCATGTCCACATTAACCCTGACCAACCTTTACAGATGCACCATAGAAAGCATCCTATTGGGCTGGATCACAGCCTGGTATGGCAACTGCTCGGCCCAGGACCGCAAGGAGCTTCAGAGAGTCGTGAATACCACCCAGTCCATCACACGAACCTGCCTCCCATCCATTGACTCCATCTACGCCTCCCGCTGCCTGGGAAAGCGGGCAGCATAATCAAAGACCCCTCCCACCCGGCTTACTCACTCTTCCAACTTCTTCCATCGGGCAGGAGATACAGAAGTCTGAGAACACGCACGAACAGACTCAAAAACCTTCTTCCCCGCTGTTAGCAGACTCCTAAACCACCCTCTTATGGATTGACCTGATTAACACTTCACCCTGTATGCTTCACCCGATGCCGGTGCTTATGTAGTTACATTGTTTACCTTGTGATACCCTATTATGTGTTTTCTTTTATTCCTTTTTCATTTCATGTAATGATCTGTTGAGCTGCTCGCAGAAAAATACTTTTCACTGTACCTTGGTACACGTGACAATAAACAAATCCAATCCCATCCAATCCAATTAATGTGTGACTGAAGGCTTTTGTGCGTGTATCTCTGAAATCTTGAAAAAGACCGTTTGCGCTCAAACCAGACACCTGAACAGTGGTTTTGGCATCACCCTCACAGGGGAATTATGGGTGAGATTCCCTGAAGAGCAGAAGAGCATTTGTGGTAATATTACTGAAACTCCTCTGGATTAGAATGTCCATAAGGACTGTTGCCATCAAAAGGGGGCTTCAGTTTAGTTTTCATCTGATATAATTTGCGAGATGTTTGTAACGAATTGGTAATGGTGTAAAGGTGTTATTACATCTATAGATTATATCCTATTTTCCCTTTAATTAAATAAATATTTAAATTGAGTATTTAAAATTGTCACAAGTGATCTTAGATTTTTTACTTGTATTGACTTCAGATCACTCCTCATAATAGACAAATTACAAACCGTGGTGGCAGCTTGTTCCCCGTTCTCCGCTGCAATATGGCCTCCAGAGTCACAACATTCCACAGTTTGGTATCTGAGGGAGGGGTGTGTGAGAGAGTCACAGGGTATAGAGATTGAGGGGGGGGGAATAAGGGAGTTACACAGAATGGGGCCTGAGGGAGGGGGGAGTGAGGGAGTCCCACAGTTTGGAGACTGAGGGAGGGGGGAGTGAGGGAGGGGGGAGTGAGGGAGGGGGGAGTGAGGGAGTCCCACAGTTTGGGGACTGAGGGAGGGGGGAGTGAGGGAATCCCACAGTTTGGAGACTGAGGGAGGGGGGAGTGAGGGAGTCCCACAGTTTGGAGACTGAGGGAGGGGGGAGGGAGGGAGACCCACAGTTTGGAGACTGAGGGAGGGGGGAGTGAGGGAGACCCACAGTTTGGAGACTGAGGGGAGGGGGGAGTGAGGGAGTCCCACAGTTTGGAGACTGAGGGAGGGGGGAGTGAAGGAGGGGGTAGTGAGGGAGACCCACAGTTTGGAGACTGAGGGAGGGGGGAGTGAGGGAGACCCACAGGTTGGAGACTGAGGGAGGGGGTAGTGAAGGAGGGGAGAGTGAGGGAACCCACAGTTTGGAGACTGAGGGAGGGGGTAGTGAAGGAGGGGAGAGTGAGGGAGACCCACAGTTTGGAGACTGAGGGAGGGGGTAGTGAAGGAGGGGAGAGTGAGGGAGACCCACAGTTTGGAGACTGAGGGAGGGGAGAGTGAGGAGTCCCACAGTTTGGAGACTGAGGGAGGGGGAGTGAGGGAGGGGGTGAGGGAGTGTTGAACAGGGTGAGGGATGAGGGGTTTACGGGTCGATGGGGGTGATTGGGGGGAGGAGGGAGCGATGTGTCCCGGGTCCCTACCTTACAGTCCTGCTCCCAGAAGGATTGGGAACCAGTGGATCGGGAGGTGAGTTTTAATCACCCTCGGAGACGCCATTTTCTCAATCAGTTCAATAACCTGCGAGATGGAGATGTTACAGCATTCCGCTCAAATAATCCTGCTCACATTGTACACTCGGCTCTCCCCGGGTACGCCCCCCCCCTCCGTTGGGGCCCAGTATCTGCCCCCCTCCTCCCAGTTCTTGCCTCCCCTCCTCCCAGTTCTGCTCCCCCCTCCTCCCAGTTCTGCCCCCATCCTCCCAGTTCTGCCCTCCTCCTCCCAGTTTCTGCCTCCCCCCTCCTCCCCAGTTCTGCCCCCCTCCTCCCAGTTCTCTGCTGCCCCCTCCTCCCAGTTTCTGCCCCCCTCCTCCCAGTTTGCCGCCCCTCCTCCCAGTTCTGCCCTCCCCTCCTCCAGTTCTGCTGCCCCCCTCCTCCCAGGTCTGCCTCCCTCCCCTCCCAGTTCTGCCCCCCTCCCTCCCAGTTCTGCCCCCCCTCCTCGCCAGTTTCTGCCCCCTCCTCCCAGTTCTGCCCCCTCCTCCCAGTTCTGCCCCTCCTCCCAGTTCTGCCTCCCTCCTCCCAGTTCGCCCCTCCTCCCAGGTTCTGCCCCCCTCCTCCCAGTTCTGCCTCCCTCCCCTCCCAGTTCTGCCCCCCCTCCCAGTTCTGCCC
>NC_052165.1:92188207-92224032 GCF_902713615.1 Scyliorhinus canicula | reverse complement strand
TAGACTTCAAAGGGCCCCTTCCCTCTACCGACCGCAACACCTACATCCTTAGTGTGGTTGATGAATTTTCTAGGTTCCCCTTTGCCATCCCATGCCCAGATATGACGTCTGCCACCGTCATCAAGGCCCTGGATTCTATTTTCGCCCTGTTCGGTTTCCCCGACTATATCCACAGTGACAGGGGATCCTCATTCATGAGCGATGAGCTGCGTCAGTTCCTGCTCAGCAGGGGTATCGCCTCCAGCAGGACGACCAGCTACAACCCCCGGGGAAACGGGCAGGTAGAGAGGGAGAACGGGACGGTATGGAGGGCCGTCCAGCTGGCCCTATGGTGCAGGAACCTCCCAGCCGCTCGCTGGCAGCAGGTCCTCCCTGACGCGCTCCATTCCATTCGGTCGCTACTGTGCACCGCGACTAACAGTACACCCCATGAACGTGTTTTTGCCTTCCCTAGGAAGTCCACATCCGGAGTGTCGCTCCCGACTTGGCTCACGACTCCGGGCCCAGTCCTTCTCCGTAGGCATGTACGGCACCACAAGGCGGAACCCCTGGTGGACAAAGTACACCTTCTCCACGCCAACCCTCAGTATGCCTACGTGGAGTTCCCCGACGGCCGCCAGGACACAGTCTTGCTCCGGGACCTGGCTCCCTCAGGTGCCGATCCCATGCCCACACCCCTTCCTGCGCCAACCCCAGCGCCCCCCTATTCGTCCCCATCAGGTCCATCCCTCATCCCCCTGCCCACCCTAGAGGACACGGAAGATTTTGGCTTGCTCTCGGAGTCATCCCGCCAGCAGCCAGCACCAACACCGCCAGCACCTGCACCATCGGGGCCATCACCGCCTGTGCCGACGTCACCACCACAGCTACGCCGATCACAGCGGAACGTCCGACCACCGATTCGGCTCAACCTGTAACCTGCTAACCGGGTGGACTCTTGATTTTCCTTGTTGGACCCTCTTGTAAATAGCATCCTTTGTATTAGAGTTACATGTCACCCCCGCCGGACTCATTTTTACAGGGGGTGAATGTGGTGATATAACCATTGTAGTTATGTGTACTACAGTAGGGGGATGTATGCCTGTACCTGTAATATAGGTTCCTCCGGTCAGCCCCTTCCGGCTAGCTCCGCCCACAGGGAGCTTGTGTATAAATATGTATGAGAGCTGCTCAGACCCTCAGTCTACAGTTGCGGATGGAGGGACAACATCGTACAGCAATAAAGCCTCTATTGTACTAGTCTCTCGGCTTTGAGTATAATTGTTAGTGCCACACATATTAACCAGCTAAAGGCATATGGAACACAACCCAACCATGCACACCATGTCCTGCTAGACGCAGCAGAACACCTCACCCCACCCACTAGAGACACGTTTCCACCATCCCCCTCACAGACCAGTTCTTCATCGGACTCGCCCACGACTCCGCCCACTGACCACGACAGACCACGCCCCGAAACGCCCACAAGCTGCCGCAGCAGAGACAGCGATACAGACACTGACTCTGAGGACAGCCACAGCACACCACACTACAGCCCACACTGCAGCGACAATGACCCCGACTACAGTGACCCCATGGAAGTCACTTACATTAAAAATCCAGACCCACCACCCGACCCCGACGACCCCGACAATACCCATTTACTTTTAGACCCAACACTCTGGCACAGGGACAATTCGTACAGACTTGTCCGCAACGACGAAAGTGACCCCCGGTCACATAATTCAAAGCTTTCATGCCTGATCCACACAAGGGTGTGGGATCCGGGAGAGCAGGACGACACGGTGTCTGAATCCCGATACGGCAACCCCTTTGTGACCCTGTTCACAGAGACAGAGGAAAAGTGAGGTGTCCAGATGATGTAAAATAGGAACCACTTGAGGGAAGCGATGTCCTTTCTGATGGAACCTGCACGTATGTTTGTTTGTCAGTTTATGTTTGTTTCCTTGTTAATATGTTAAGGGTTTGATTGCAGATCTTTTCAGCCGAAAAGATTGTGACCACCTCGCACGCACTTTAGCTTGTCCGCAGATACCTCTGAGAACTTTCTATGGTGAGCAGCTCACCTTATCGGCTAAATTGTCTGAAGCCCAGCTCATTTTTCAAAAGGAGCATCTTGGCTCCTCCATTGTTTTTAGGTGCCCCTCTATTCGGCGAATAGAGGCTGCAAATCCACGGTAAACACATTCTTGCCCGTTTACTCCAGGTTACTCAGGCAGTGGACAAACGGCACTGAGGACCCGCCCTGTCTGAGAACCCACTTTGGTCAGCCAAGCTCGGGTATGGCACAGCACGCCCTACCCGGGGATCCCATTCACATCGTACCCGTAGCGGCCCATACGCAACCCATTCGACCTTTTGTTTCCAATTTGTTTTCATTTTTCGTTAGGCAGCCCTTAGGCCGCCATCCCACATGCTATTTACATCCAGGAACATTCGGATGGTAAATCAGCAAAGCCTGCGAGACGGCTCGCAGGAGGAGAGTTGTTAGGTGTATTGTGTCCATTAAATTCGCTTTTGAAAAAAAAAATGAGGGGAGTCACAGGGTGTGACTTGGCCAGTCATTTTAATGGGTCAATTGGAATTAGAGGACAGATACACTAACAAGTACGGATATTAAACTGTGTATTGACAGATACTGTGCTTGATCCCATAGCTTTCAAAGGACGAAAGAGGGTTCACAGCAAGGATCGGCCATACAGGAGGAAGAGAAAGAGAACGAAGAGAAGATGATGGAAGCCTACTTATTGCTCTTAAATGTTGTATTTGTTTATGTGGAAGCGAGTCACGTTTCCCCCACAACCCCCACCGTAAATGTTTCCCTCACACCAACTCCCCCGTGCTCAGCTCTGATCAGTGAGGTTCAGACCTGGTGCACAAAATTTATGACATGGTACTCAATGTCATACGTGATTGAATCACTGCTAGTGATTGCGATCCTCTGCATAATCATACAGACCCTCAGGTTGAGGAAGTGGGAGAGGAGAGCCTCCCGTTCCTGCCCCTCAACCGTCTATGGAGTTCGATTCCCTATTTTTCGGTTTCATCAATCCCCTTTGCCCCTCAATGAATAAAGCACTGTGTGAATAAAATAAAATATACCCATGTATTATATTGTCCTGGACTCGACTGCCGAGTCAGGAAATGTTATGTGATGTGGTATGAATGGATGAGGTTTAGACTGTAATGAAATGTTTAAAGTAAGATAAGGATAGTTGTGATAGGTAGAGGTTCCCGGTTTTTGGTAATGCATGTCCCCTTTGACATAGCGCCAAGTAGAGATGTCAGGGAAAAAATTTTCTTCCCATAGTCAAGGACAGAGTAGACGCTCAGGAGCTTGCCGAGGTCAGGGAACACAAAGAAGGCACCCAGAAGCACTCGAAACAACGTGCATAGGGGATCCTTCACAATATTTTTGATTGTGAGGATCACAAGGAGGGAATGTAGCCACCTAAAATGGACACTGGGCTAACAAGATGGAGAATTGCTAAGACTGTAGGGAGAAAACAGTTTAGCCAAGGCAGCAGCCTGCAAACACTCATTAGCATTTTGTACGCAGTAAAACCAGTTTCTGGCCAGGTGGAAGATCTCAAACCAAAGGTGTTAATAGCAAAACGCTTTGCATATTAATGAGGCAATCCAGATCTGGGCACACACAATGGCAACATTTGGGTTTGAATGGATACTTTAAGTGGATGTCCAGACAGAGCGGCACCAGAAGTATCCACCATAGAGACCGCCCCCTCCATCGAGGAAAGACCCTCACATTGGGGGAATTCAAAAGGTATCGATTAGGATTTGATCCAATCGATACCTGAAGGTGAAAGCCCGCCCCAAAAGAGGCACGGACATTGGGGCCCTATAAAGATAGACCCCCACACATGGTCCTGTCTGTTGTTTTCGTGCTCCGGCTTTGACTTCGACCAAGAACTTCGAATTGTATCCTGACTCCAGCCGTTGAGCACCAGCCGCCGAACCGTAAGTGACAATACGACGCTCGCTACGCGAACCAGCCCCACTAGACCCCCAGCGACCAGCACACTCTCTGAAGGTTACAGACCAAGATCGAAACGAAGGCCTCGCTCCCTGACCTTGCCTGTTCCTGTTTAGTTAAGTATTCTGATCGCTTAGTTTAGTTGTAGCTTAGTCCCTTAGCGTGTGCATGCGTATTTATTATATTTGTAATAATAAATACTAATCGTTTGGAACTTACTAATCGGTGTATCGTTTTATTACTTTGAACCTGACCTTGGAATATTTGTGAGGTGTCTAGATACGGCACCTGGCGACTCCCGAGCTGAAAATACATACATAGAGCCTAGCAGTGTTAAGCACACGGCCTTTAAACGGAGGCGTGTTAATACACTCCAATAAACGCGAATTACACTCAAGTAAAACGTGCAACACACCTACACCACTCCCTTAACTGTAACCCAACTCAGGGACGCGTGTGAAAAGATCACTCAGTTTCTCCCCACCGCAGACCCCCACCAATTTTTCGCAAAGGTAAAGCACCAGGCAACCATGTACGGCCTGGACGAGAGAGAGCAGGTTAAACTCACAGTTCTGAGTTTGGACCAATCGGTAGTAGCAGCCCTCCCCGACCCACAGAACGTTGGCGGAGGCACCCTAGAGGAAATGCACACCTCCATTTTAGATGCCATAGGGTATAACCGAGGTGACCCAGTAGAAGGACTTAACAAGTGCCGACAGAAGAAAACAGAGCACCCCACAGCATTCGCAGGAAGGCTGTGGATCCATTTTAACGCAGTTTTTGGCGATTTAAATAGAGCCCATTTGAACCGAGAAAACATGGTTAAATGGACGCGCACCATAATTTCTCATGCAACAGATGCAGGACAGAGCGCTTGCAACAGCTATGACCCCTCAGAAGAGGCCCATAATGAGAAGTGGGTCCTGAAAAGATTGTCCCGCGCTTGGGAGCAATCAGTTCAGGGCAGAGGCAAAGTGAAATCCCCAGAAGAGGCTCAGGCTGCAGCGGACATACAGGCAGTGAGAGCGCACCAAAACCCCGTGTGGGTGAATGAAGGAAAGAGCAGCCCTCCACAGAAGTCGCAGGAATGCTACAACTGTGGCCAATTAGGACATTGGGCTAAGGAATGTAATGCACCCCAAAGATCACAGAGAGGCCAGCAGACAGGCACTCTGAATAGGAATAAAGCCAAACCAATCCATAGTATAGGGATCCAGTCAGGACAGACCAATGTGGACGGAACGGACTGACGGTGTTCGGGCTCCCCCACTTGGGTCTGTGACACTCTTTGGGATCAATCCGGAAGACCGGTAGTCACAGCTAAAGTTAGAGGGAAGCCCATAGAGTTACTTTGGGACACAGGAGGGTCCCGCACCACAATTAACTCCACCACCACGGCACAGGCAGACACGTGGCCGACCACCTCCACCATCACACTTAGCGGTTTCACAGGACACTCGCAGCAGGGACATATCACAGCACCCGTAGCAATCCAGCTAGGGAACATCTCTACCAAACACCCCGTCGTTCTAGTAAATCTTCCCCGGACAGCAGAACACATCCTAGGGATAGATTTTATGAATGCCCATAGCCTGTCGTTCGACCCAGTGAACCAGTGTGTCTGGCGAATGGCGAGATCAGACAGAGCACCCGCTACCCTCACAGTAGGAGAGTACGCTAATCGGATTAGCGCAGTAGGAGACTATTCATTTGACCTGACTACATTAAACACGGACAGACAAGTAAAGGCAGTATTACACAAACATAGGACAGCATTTGCCAGTCACCGGCACGACTGTGGCAGAATGACTGGACAAATTCACGTTACCGGACCTGACCCCCGACCACAGAAACAATATAGATTTCCCCTAGAAGCAGAGGGAGAAATAGAGAAGGTGATAGGTAGCTTATTGGAGCAAGGTGTGCTTAGAACAGTAGCCTCGACCAATAATGCCCCTATTTGGCCAGTGAGAAAGCCCGACGGATCATGGCGTCTGACCATCGATTATCGGGAACTCAACAAAGTAACCCCAGCAGTAGCCCCCACGGTAGCAACAAGTCCCGAGACCATGCTCAAACAGGGACTCAACTCCAAATATTTCACGGTATTGGACATTAGCAATGGCTTCTGGTCAATCCCATTGGCAAAGGCGTGCCAGTACAAATTTGCCTTCACTTTCAAAGCACAACAGTATACGTGGACATGCCTTCCACAAGGATTCCACAATTCCCCCTCCATTTTCCACCGACAGCTGGCAAATGGACTAGAAAAATTTTCCCGCCCCGAATGTCTGGTACAGTATGTAGACGACCTACTACTGCAGACAGACACAAAGGCAGAGCACATTACGCTTCTGGCCGAACTCCTGGAACTTTTAACCTCTATCGGATGTAAAGTTAACCCAAGAAAGGCCCAGATTTTGGAAAACAAAGTGATGTATTTGGGAACAGTCATCACACACGGCAAACGCGAGATCGAATTCAAAATAATTGATTCGATTGTCAAATTGCCCCTTCCCCAGAATGTTTCAGCCCTCCGGTCGTTCTTAGGACTGGTTGGTTATTGTCGGAACCACATCGACGGATTCGCGACAAAAGCCGCCCCACTCTCAGACCTCCTTAAGAAAGGAGCCCCCTGGGAATGGCTTCCGCAGCATACAGAGGCTGTGGAGGAGTTAAAGAGAGCCCTTAGCGCAGCACCCGCGCTACAAGTCCCAGACCAACTTTCCCCCTATGCAATAGAGTTAGCGAGCACAGATCTGACCCTCTCGGCCGTGTTACTTCAGGAACGGCACGAGCAGCTAAGACCAGTGGCTTATGCCTCCCGACTTTTAAACCCAGTGGAACAAGGATTTTCAGCCTGCGAGAGGCACCTCCTTAGCAGTTTTCTGGGCAGTTCAGTACTTTTCGTACATTACCGGACTCAACCCCATCACCATTTTGACCGAGCACACCCCCACACAGTTACTCCTAGACGGTCGACTGAAGGACGGTTCAGTTAGCCAGATTAGAGCAGCTAGGTGGACACTACTCTTACAAGGACGGGACATTACAGTTAAACGGACCCGCACACACACATTTTTAGCCGACAACCTCCAATATCCAGGACAGCCCCATGAATGTGAGATTGTAGCACCCCTACACAACACAGGACCCTTCATAGCGAAGACACCCCCCAGGAAGATAGGGAACCCAAGACAAAGCCCCCAACACACAGACACGTGTGGACCACTACGGATATACGTGGACGGTTCATCCACGGTTTTAGAAGGTGAGCGTATCACGGGATGCGGCATCTATGTCGAGGACGCGCAGGGTCGCGCTCTCGAAGAAATAGCGTTAAAATTGCCAGGTCACTTAGGCGCGCAGGCAGCAGAGCTCGCGGCCATAGCATATATAGTGGACCACCCCGATTCTTTCCCCAGCCCGGCGGACATATATTCGGACAGTCTATATGTCTGCAATAGTTTGACAGATTTTCTACCCCTGTGGAGGACACGAGGTTTTGTCTCCGCAGACGGGAAACCCCTTCCATCAGCCCCTTTACTCCGCCACATTTTAGACAAAGCGAAGGACAGAACCTTCGGCATCATAAAAGTTAGAAGCCACCATAGGTCATCCCCCCCTGGGAATGTAAAAGCCGACGCACTGGCTAAGGCAGGTTCCAGGCGAGGACACTTGTGGACACCCCCAGCTAGCGCACCAGCTAGCGCCCCTGTGAGCGCGGTTCAAGTCTCACAGACAGATATTAGGGATTTAGCTGAAGCTCAGAAGCAGGATGAGGATCTCAGGGAGATTTTTAAAGGCAACTTTGTGCCTCAGTTTGACAAGTTCAGATACACGCTGACCACACATGAGGGTGTGATCATCAAGGACCAGCTTTATGTGGTCCCGCAGCAGGACAGGAATCAAATGATTGCTTTGTTCCATGACGGGCATGGACACCAAGGAATCGACACGACCACGAGGCACCTCAGGCAGCTCTGTTGGTGGCCTAACCTAAGGACAGATGTAACTCACTACATCGAGAATTGCCTTATTTGCGCCCAGAATAACCCGGAGAGGTATTCTAAAAAGGCACAACTTCGGCATACTCGACCAGTTAATGGCCCCTGGACAAACCTCCAGATCGACTTTATAGGACCATTGCCCCCTTGTAGGAATGGCTATAAATACGTTCTGGTGGTCATCGATACCTTTACCAAATGGGTAGAGGCATTCCCCTCTAGAACGAATACAGCTAAGACAGCTGCAAAGATCCTGACCCACCACATCTTCACGAGATGGGGTTTACCCCGAAGTATTGATTCGGACCAGGGATCTCACTTCACAGGACGGGTCATGAAGAACGTCCTGACAATATTTGGCATAAAACAAAACTTTCATATTGCGTATCACCCACAGTCCAGCGGGATTGTAGAGCGCATGAATCGGACCCTAAAATCCACACTTAGAAAAATGGTTCAAGAGAACAACTCCACATGGGATTCAGTGCTCCCATTCGCACTCATGTTCATCAGAAATACAGTTTCAACTTCCACAGGATACACACCACACACACTCATGACCGGACGCCCTATGAAAGGTACAGAATTCCTTTTAGGACTGGACATGACTAGCCCCGAAGTGACGGCCCTCACACACGAAAAGACGGTTAAAGACCTGGTTGAGACTGTGAGGTCTGCACAGATCGCAGCCGCAGTTCAGCTAGGGAAACGGCGTAGACAACGCACAGCATGCTTTAACAAGACCGTACACCCCACAGAATTCCAGGTTGGGCAACAGGTAATGCTATCTGTATACAACCCCAGCAGTTTTTTGGCACCAAAATATTCCGGCCCATATTCAATTTCGGATAAAATTAGCCCCTCAGTTTATAGGATAAAATATCCCAATGGAAAGACCGCGTGGTTCCATATTAACCAGCTAAAGGCATATGGAACACAGTCCAACCATGCACACCATGTCCTGCTAGACGCAGCAGAACACCTCACCCCACCCACTAGAGACACATTTCCACCATCCCCCTCACAGACCAGTTCTTCATCGGACTCGCCCACGACTCCGCCCACTGACCACGACAGACCACGCCCCGAAACGCCCACAAGCTGCCGCAGCAGAGACAGCGATACAGACACTGACTCTGAGGACAGCCACAGCACACCACACTACAGCCCACACTGCAGCGACTATGACCCCGACTCCAGTGACCCCATGGAAGTCACTTACATTAAAAATCCAGACCCACCACCCGACCCCGACTACCCCGACAATACCCATTCACTTTTAGACCCAAGACTCTGGCACAGGGACAATTCGTACAGACTTGTCCGCAACGACGAAAGTGACCCCCGGTCACATAATTCAAAAATTTCATGCCTGATCCACACAAGGGTGTGGGATCCGGGAGAGCAGGACGACACGGTGTCTGAATCCCGATACGGCAACCCCTTTGTGACCCTGTTCACAGAGACAGAGGAAAAGTGAGGTGTCCAGATGATGTAAAATAGGAACCACTTGAGGGAAGCGATGTCCTTTCTGATGGAACCTGCACGTATGTTTTTGTTTGTCAGTTTATGTTTGTTTCCTTGTTACTATGTTAAGGGTTTGATTGCAGATCTTTTCAGCTGAAAAGATTGTGACCACCTCGCACGCACTTTAGTTTGTCCGCAGATACCTCTGAGAACTTTCTATGGTGAGCAGCTCACCTTATCGGCTAAATTGTCTGAAGCCCAGCTCAATTTTCAAAAGGAGCATCTTGGTTCCTCCCTTGTTTTTAGGTGCCCCTCTATTCGGCGAATAGAGGCTGCAAATCCACGGTAAACACATTCTTGCCCGTTTAATCCAGGTTACTCAGGCAGTGGACAAACGGCACTGAGGACCCGCCCTGTCTGAGAACCCACTTTGGTCAGCCAAGCTCGGGTATGGCACAGCACGCCCTACCCGGGGATCCCATTCAAATCGTACCCGTAGCGGCCCATACGCAACCCATTCGACCTTTTCTTTCAAATTTGTTTTCATTTTTCGTTCGGCAGCCCTTAGGCCGCCATCCCACATGCTATTTACATCCAGGAACATTCGGATGGTAAATCAGCAAAGCCTGCGAGACGGCTCGCAGGAGGAAAGTTGTTAGGTGTATTGTGTCCATTAAATTCGCTTTTGAAAAAAAAAATGAGGGGAGTCACAGGGTGTGACTTGGCCAGTCATTTTAATGGGTCAATTGGAATTAAAGGACAGATACACTAACAAGTACGGATATTAAGCTGTGTATTGACAGATACTGTGCTTGATCCCATAGCTTTCGAAGGACGAAAGAGGGTTCACAGCAAGGATCGGCCATACAGGAGGAAGAGAAAGAGAACGAAGAGAAGACCATGATGGAAGCCTACCTATTACTGTTAAATGTTGTATTTGTCTGTGTGGAAGCGAGTCACGTTTCCCCCACAACCCCCGCCGTCAATGTTTCCCTCACAGCAACTTCCCCGTGCTCAGCTCTGATCAGTGAAGTTCAGACCTGGTGCACAAAATTTATGACATGGTACTCAATGTCGTACGTGATTGAATCACTGCTAGTGATCGCAATCCTCTGCATAATCGTACAGACCCTCAGGTTGAGGAAGTGGAGAAGGAGAGCCTCCCGTTCCTGCCCCTCAACCATCTATGGAGTTCAATCTCCTATCTTCGGTTTCCACCAATCCCCCCAGCCCCTCAATGAATAAAGCACTATGTGAATAAAGAAAAATACCCATGTATTATATTGTCCTGGACTCGACTGCCGAGTCAGGAAATGTTATGTGATGTGGTATGAATGGATGAGGTTTAGTCTGTAATAAAATGTTTAAAGTAAGATAAGGATAGTTGTGATAGGTAGAGGTTCCCGGTTTTGGTAATGCATGTCCCCTTTGACATAGCGCCAAGTAGAGATGTCAGGTAAAAAAATTTTCTTCCCATAGTTAAGGACAGAATAGACGCCCAGGAATTTGCCGAGGTCAGGGAACACCAAGAAGGCACCCAGAAGCACTCGAAGCAACGTGCATAGGTGATCCTGCCCAATTTTTAATTGTGAGGATCACAAGGAGGGAATGTAGCCACCTAAGATGGACACTGGGCTAACAAAATGGAGAACTGCTAAGACTGCAGGGAGAAAACAGTTTAGCCAAGACAAGCAGTCTGCAAAGGCTAATTAGCATTCTGCACGTAGCAAAACTGGTTTCTGGCCAGGTGGAAGATCTCAACCAAAGGTGTAAATAGCAAAACGCTTTGCATAGTAATGAGGCAATCCAGATCTGGGCACACACAATAGCAACATTTGGGTTTGAATGGATACTTTGAGTGGACGCCCAGACAAAACGGCACCAGAAGTATCCATCACAAAAGACCCTAGAGACCGCCTCACACATCGAGAAAAGACCCTCAGATTGGGGGATTTGTGAGGCATCGATTGGGAAATGATCCAATCGATGCATGGCAGGTAAAGGCCCGCCCCGAAAAGGCACGGACATTGGGGGGCCCTATAAAGATAGACCCCCACACATGGTCCTGTCTGTTTTTGTGCTCCGGCTTGGACTGCTGTTTTGACTTCGACCCAGATCTGCTGTTGTATCCTGACTCCGACTCCAGCCTCCAGATCCTGTCTTCCATCACCAGCCGTTGAGCACCAGCCATCGTTCAGTAAGTCCCAAAACGACACTCGCTACGTGAACTTATACAGTACTCGACTAGTAACAAACAGAAGGTGCAGCCCAGAAAGGAACAAAGGCCTTGTCCCCTGACCTTGCTGGTTCCCACTTAGATAAGTATTTAGTCGTTTAATAGTAGAAATAGGTATTAGTCTTTAGCGTGTG
This sequence comes from Scyliorhinus canicula, assembly GCF_902713615.1. NCBI lineage: Eukaryota > Metazoa > Chordata > Chondrichthyes > Carcharhiniformes > Scyliorhinidae > Scyliorhinus > Scyliorhinus canicula. The sequence continues at coordinate 92,212,194 of NC_052165.1, read as the reverse complement.
CATGCGTATTTATTATAATTGTATAATAAATATTGATCGTTGGAACTTACTAATCGGTGTATAGTTTTATTACTTTGAACCTGACCTTGAGATACTTGTGAGGTGTTTATATACGACACCTGGCGACTCCGAGCTGAAATTACACATACAGAGCCCTAGCAGTGTTAAGCACACGGCCTTTAAACGGAGGCGTGTTAATACACTCCAATAAACGCGTATTACACTCAAGTAAAACGTGCAACAGTCCTCTCCCTCCACCGTGATGCCTGGGCCCTCTCCCTCCACCGTGTGGCCTGGGACCCTCGCCCTTCAATGTGATACCTGGGTCCTTCTGCCGGAGACACTCACCTGATTTGGGGTAGGTGGCGATGAGCAGGTCATCGGGCTTGGCCTGGAAGTTTTTCACCATCTCCCAGTTATCAGCCACCCTGTCGGGTAAGGGGACATCTTCCAGCAGTTTGAGCTGCGGCCTCCTGAGTGTGAAGTCTCGCAGCTCCGGATGATAGTCCAGCTCCATCTCCAGGATCCTGAAACTGGGCAACACCATGGTCAATTCATTCAGGACCCAGAGGCGCCGCCCCCTCCCCCCCAACCCGCCCCGCACTGACCCTCACCCATTATATGGAGAGAGGGACAGAGAGAGACAAGCGGCACTGTAGCATAGTGGTTAGCACTGTTGCTTCACTGTGCCAGAGTCCCGGGTTTGATTCCCGGCATGGGTCACTCTCTATGCGGAGTCTTCACGTTCTCCCCGCGTCTGCGTGGGTTTCCTCCGGGTGCTCCGGTTTCCTCCCACAAGTCCTGAAAGACGTGCTTGTTGGGTGAATTGGACATTCTGAATTCTCCCTCTGTGTACCCGAACAGGCGCCGGAATGTGGCGACTAGGGGCTTTTCACAGTAACTTCATTGCAGTGTTAATGCTAGGCTACTTGTGACAATAATAAAGATTATTATTTAGAAACAAATGCAAAAGGAGAGTGAGGCGCAGAAATAGAGTCAGTCACAGAGTGACTGAGAGAGAGAGACACAGAGAGAGAGAGAGAGAAACAAAGAATCAGAGACAGACAGTGCGAGACAACGAGATAGACAGACAGACAGAGGGACAGATAGACGGAGAGACAGACAGAGAGACAGACAGACGGGCAGACAGATAGAGAGCCAGACACACAGAGAGACAGACGGACAGAGGGATGGACAGACAGACAGAGAGACAGAGGGGCAGACAGAGAGACAGACAGACAGTCAGAGAGACAGGCAGAGGCAGTTACCAGTGGCGTACCGCAGGGATCAGTTCTGGGTCCTCTGCTGTTTGTGATTTTCATTAATATCTTGGATGAAGGAGTTGAAGGGTGGGTCAGCAAATTTGCAGATAATACGAAGATTGGTGGAGTTGTGGATAGTGAGGAGGGCTGTTGTCGGCTGCAAAGAGACATCGATCGGATGCAGAGCTGGGCTGAGAAGTGGCAGATGGAGTTTAACCCTGACAAGTGTGCGGTTGTCCATTCTGGAAGGACAAATATGAATGCGGAATACAGGGTTAACAGTAGGGTTCTTGGCAATGTGGAGGAGCAGAGAGATCTTGGGGTCTATGTTCATAGTTCTTTGAAAGTTGCCACTCATGTGGATAGAGCGGTGAAGAAGGCCTATGGTGTGCTAGCGTTCATTAGCAGAGGGATTGCATTTAAGAGCCGTGAGGTGATGATGCAGCTGGAGAGAGAGAGAGAGAGTGATGTTGAGACAGAGAGAGCGATGTAGACACAGTGAGAGAGCGATGTAGAGACAGAGAGAGAGAGAGCGGGGTAGGGACAGAGAGAGAGCGATGTAGAGACAGAGAGAGAGACAGTGATGTAGAGACAAAGAGAGCGATGTAGACACAGTGAGAGAGCGATGTGGAGACAGAGTGAGAGAGAGCGGGGTAGGGACTAGAGAAAGAGCTCCTGCTCTCACCTTGTTTTCTCTCCAAGTCTCCAATGGTTGATGTCATCCAGGTTTATCGGATGGGATGTGCAAATATATGAAGCAGATGATGATGTGGCTCTGCCCAAGGCAGTCGTGTGTTAGACTCTCGGGGAGAATTTGGGTGAGGTCAGAGCTCCAGGCCTAATCTGTAACCTGTTCTGATGTAGTTCTAATAAACAAGTGTTCAACAGATCCCCCAATATGTCTGCAGTCTGCCCCACCCCGAGAGCCCAAGATAAAAGGACCCAATTATATACCGTGGTGGCAGCGTTGTCGACGCCGAGGTAAGAGACACATCGGTGCTTTATCGAAGGAATCACTGTGAAGAAACACGTGAAAGCAGCTCGAGAAATCTGGGCGGTTGAAGGAGGCGCACTGGAGAGAGAGGAATGATGGGGGAACTTCATGGTCAGGCCGTGTCCTTGCCCCAGCCGCCTGACTGTCTCAAGGGGAAGCAGGGAGGTCTGCAGTGGGAGTTATGGTAACGCCATTATCTCCAATACACACAGATATTTAAGGTTGCTGCAAACCAGATTTGAGTTGACGGCTGGTTGGGGTTTCCCGCTGAAGGGGAACGAGACGCTGGCAGGATGTCCGACTGCTTCACGGCAGGCGGGAGGAAAGCGTCAATTTAGCCCCAATTGCGACGGGAAGTGTGGGAAATACTCAGCACGTCTGTCCGCCTCTGTGGGGGGAGAAACCGCGCTCAGTGACGCCTGCCTCTCACCCCCTTCCCCCGCCCCCGCCAGACCAAACACAGATCATAGACCAGAAATGTTGACTCTCTGTCTCCCTCTCCACAGATGCTGCCTGGCCCGCTGGGATTTCCGGGGAGCTGCCGTGGATATTTCAGACTTCCAGCGTCTGGAGTAATTCCCTCGTACATGCTCCGTCCATGTCGATCTCAGGGTGGTTCTCGTTATAAATCAAGACGGCAAAATAACTATCACTCAAAGGAAAAAGTCAACTTTTCCAGTTGACTTTTGATGCTGAACTTTCACTGGAAGGTTTTGCCATTTTTAAAGTTGGGATGAAATGGAGTGATACCCCGATAGAATATGTCACAGCTAATTCAAGACATTCTCATCTGTCAATAGGATTGTTGTTTGCGGTGCTTGAGAGCTTCAGCCATTTTGGAAACTGCCATCTGGATGTTGCACAGCTCCAGCTACAAAGGAACAGGGATTTATTACTAATAACATGAATAACCGAGTTGTCTGTGATCGCCTGATCAAACCGTGGCTGGAACGATAATCTTACGGATATCTCAGGGTTTGATGGGCTTTTGAAAATAGAGCACGAAAGTCAGGAGGTTTTGTCAAAACTGACAAAAAGGGGTAAGGCCCCAGTGACACTTATTTCCGCTTGGGACATTTGAAGGATATGAGGGGGCCTGGGTGAGGGAGCTTGGGAGGGCAAAGTCGGTGCCTGGGAGCAGCAGAAGCACAGAGGCAATTAATGTCTCCCCCAGGACCCTCAGAGCCCTCCACTCTATCCCCAGGAGATATCTGCACACTGACTGGTGTCCCTCAGTCCCCTCTCTCTCTCAGGGAGATATCTGTACACTGACTGGTGTCTCTCAGTACCCCCCCTCTCTCTCAGGGAGATATCTGTACACTGACTGGTGTCTCTCAGTCCCCTCTCTCTCAGGGAGATATCTGTACACTGACTGGTGTCTCTCAGTCCCCCTCTCTCTCTCAGGGAGATATCTGTACACTGACTGGTGTCTCTCAGTCCCCTCTCTCTCAGGGAGATATCTGTACACTGACTGGTGTCTCTCAGTCCCCTCTCTCTCAGGGAGATATCTGTACACTGACTGGTGTCTCTCAGTCGCCCCTCTCTATCAGGGAGATATCTGTACACTGACTGGTGTCTATCAGTCCTCTCTCTCTCAAGGAGATATCTGTACACTGACAGATGTCTCTCGGTCATCTCTCTCTCAGGGAGATTTCTGTACACAAACTGGTGTCTCACAGTCCTCTATCTCTCTGGGAGATATCTGTACACTGACAGGTGTCTCTTAGTCCCCTCTCTCTCAGGGAGATATCTGAACACTGACTGGTGTCTCTCAGTCCCCTCTCACTCTGAGGGAGATATCTGTGCACTGACTGGTGTCTCTCAGTCCCCTCTCTCTCAGGGAGATATCTGTACACTGACTTGTGTCTCTCAGTCCTCTCTCTCTCAGGGAGATATCTGTACACTGACTGGTGTCTCTCAGTCCTCCCTCTCTCTCAGGGAGATATCTGTACACTGACTTGTGTCTCTCAGTCCCCTCTCTCTCAGTGAGATCTGTACACTGACTGGGGTCTCTCAGTCCCCTCTCTCTCTCAGGGAGATATCTGTACACTGACTGGTGTCTCTCAGTCCCCTATCTCTCTCAGGGAGATATCTGTACACTGACTGGTGTCTCTCAGTCCCCTCTCTCTCTCAGGGAGATATCTGTACACTGATTGGTGTCTCTCAGCCCCCTCTCTCTCAGGGAGATATCTGTACACTGACTGGTGTCTCTCAGTCCCCTCTCTCTCTCAGGGAGATATCTGTACACTGACTGGTGTCTCTCAGTCCCCTCTCCCTCTCAGGGAGATATCTGTACACTGACTGGTGTCTCTCAGTCCCCCCTCTCTCTCTCAGGGAGATATCTGTACACTGACTGGTGTCTCTCAGTCCCCTCTCTCAGGGAGATATCTGCACACTGACTGGTGTCTCACAGTCCCCTCTCTCTCTCTCAGGCAGATATCTGTAAACTGTTCAATGATGGATCAGAGTTGATGTGAAATAATCCGAGTTTGTGTTTTTGGTGATTGGAGAAGTTTATTTGCTTTATCGCTCAGAGTGGTTACAGGACGTTGCGAAACTTCAGTGAGCTGTGACCCATCTGTCTCTCATAGTGTTCATCAAAATCTTCATTCTGAGACACTGTGAAGTGATTCTTCCAGTCTCCAACCTCACCTGTGAGAGAGAGAGAGACAGAGTGAGTCAGAGTGACGGAGAGAGAGAGGGAGAGAGAGACAGACAGGGAGGGGGTGAAGGCACAAGAGAGAGAGAGAGACAAAGGGAGAGAGTGAGATGATGAGACAGAGAAGGAGCCAGAGAGAGAGAGACAGAGAGTTGTATAGACAGTAAATATTGAGAGGAATTGAGGCAGAGATACAAAGAGAGAGGGAGCGGGAGAGAGACAGAGAGAGAGAGAGAACCAGAGTGTGCGATGGGACAGAAGGGAGAGAGATAGTGTGAGGGAAGCAGAGAGAGGGACAGAGAGAGAGTGGGAAAGAGAGAGAGAGAGCGGGAAAGTGGGAGAGAGAGGGAGTGGGAAAGAGAGGGAGTGGGAAAGAGAGAGGGAGAGAGAGAGAGAGTGGGAAAGAGAGAGGGAGAGAGTGGGAAAGAGAGAGGGAGAGAGTGGGAAAGAGAGAGGGAGAGAGTGGGAAAGAGAGAGTGGGAAAGGGAGAGGGAGAGTGGGAAAGAGAGAGGGAGAGAGAGAGAGAGAGGGAGAGCGTGGGAAAGAGAGAGGTGGAGAGAGGGAGAGAGTGTGTCAATATATGTGGGTGTCATTCCCGTGCTGATGTGTTTGGATTTTCCTCTTCCCATCCATTCCCTCCCTGGGATCCACATTCCCCTCGCCCCCTGTTGACGGAGGCTTGGCAACTTCCTGCAGTGTCTCTGGCCAATGGTAGCCCCCCAGGATGTTGACAGTGGGGGATTCAGCGATGGTGATGTCATTGAATGTCAAGGGGAGATGGATTTGGACATGGACGGCTTCAGTGTCTGAGGAGTTGTGAATGGGGCTGAACATTGTGCAGTCAGCAGCGAACATCCCCACTTCGGACCTTACGATGGAGGGAAGGTCATTGATGAAGCAGCTTTAGGTGGTTGGGGCCGAGGACACTCATCATCGCCCCTTGATATTTGAAGGCATTCCCATCGCTGAATCCCCCCATCAACATCCTGGGGGTTCCCATTGATCAGAAACTGAACTGGACCCAGCCATATAAACACTGCGGCTCCCAGAGCAGGTCAGAGGCTGGGAATCCTGCGGAGAGTAACTCACCTCCTGATTCCTCCCAAAGCCTGTCCACCATCTACAAGGACACAAGTCAGGAGTGTGATGGGACCCTCTCCAGTTGCCAGTGTAATATTCTTGTTCCAGAACACTTGTAGCTAAAGCTATCAATGATTTATTAACCGCCAGCGATGCCCCACATCCCGTGAATGATTTAGTACAAAGGTGGGACTTACAGCTTGAGCCTTTCCTGGTGTGTGTGTGTGTGAGGAGAGGGAGACAGGGTCTCAGGGAGCCGCCCCGCCCCGCATGCTCTACATTGACCCTTTTCAATGGCTGGATCGTCTCTCCCAGCCCAGAATGGAGGCCGTTCATGGGGTCGGTTCAGGGGAGGCCCAATCCGGCCTACCCAGAAAGGCTGGGCCTCGGGCTGCTCCACAGCGCACAAAGGGTTTTAGATTTTGATTTGATTTATTATTGTCACATGTATTAGTATACAGTGAAAAGTATTGTTTCTTGCATGCTGTACAAACAATGCGTACGGTACATAGGGAAGGAAGGAGAGACGGCAGAATATAATGTTACAGTTACAGCAAGGTGTAGAGAAAAGATCAACTTAATACGAGGTAGGTCCATTCAAAAGTCTGATGGCAGTAGGGAAGAAGCTGTTCCTGAGTCGGTTGGTACGTGACCTCAAACTTTGGTATCTTTTTCCTGACGGAGAAGGTGGAAGAGAGTATGTCCGGGGTGCGCGGGGTCCTTAATTATGCTGGCTGCCTTTCCAAGGCAGCGGGAATTATAGACAGAATCAATGGATGGGAGACTGGTTTGCATGATGGACTGGGCTACATTCACAATGTTTTGTAGTTTCCTGCCGTCTTGGACAGAGCAGGATCCATACCAAGCTGAAAGGCCATACCATACCTGGGTGAAAGGTCAATCACGAACCCTCGTTTTGTTTACTATTGACCCCTGAAACCTACCCTTGCGCATGAACCTGGAGATGTTCTGATCCATGATGTCCATCGGGACTGTGGTGTAATTGGCCATCGGATTGTCCTTCATGACCTTGAAGGAGGAAAGGTGAACGATCTTCTCAATGACGTCCTCTTCCAGAACCTTCTCCATGAACTCGGCCACCTTCAGGATCTCCCGTCTGGGATTCTATAGGATGGGAATGGACCGGAGTTAGAGACCTCATGGGTCAGTGAGAAAGGGGGGACCGAGAAACCAGAACCGGGGTCAGGGGTCAGAGAGACGGGGGGGACTGAATAAGCAGACCAGGGGTCATGGGTCAGTGAGACAGGGGGAACCGGGAAACCAGAACCGGGGTCAGGGGTTAGTGAGACGGGGGGACTGAATAACCAAACCCGGGGTCATGGGTCACTGAGACAGGGGAACCAGGAAACCAGAACTGGGGTCAGGGGTCAGTGAGATGGGGGACCGAGCACCCAGAACTGACGTATGAAGACGGGAACGACTGGGCTTGTACTGACTGGAGTTTAGAGGAATGAGGGGGGATCTCATAGAAACATATAAAATCCTGATGGGACTGGATAGGCTCGGTGTGGGAAGAAGGTTCCCGATGTTGGAGACGTCCAGAATTAGGGGGTCACAGCCCAAGAATAAGGGGTCAGCCATTCAGGACTGAGATGAGGAAGAACCTCTTCACTCAGAGAGTTGCGAACTTGTGGCATTCTCTGCCACAGAAAGCTGTTGGGGACAGTCTGTTGGATATATTCAAGAGGGAGCTGGTGTGGCCCTATGCGGCTCGAGGGATCAAGGGGTATGTAGAGAAAGCGGGAGTGAGATACTGAATTTGCACGGTCAGCCATGATCATATTGAATGGTGGGGTAGGCTGGAAGGGCCAAATGGCCTCCTCTTGCACCAATTTTCTATGTTTCTAGATCTCTGTCTATTACTGTCTGTCTCCCTCTCTCTCTCTCTCCTCTCCCTCTGTCTCTCTCCCTCACTCTCTCTCTCTCTCCTCTCCCTCTGTCTCTCTCCCTCACTCTCTCTCTCTCTGTCTCTCTCTCTCTGTCACTGTCAGACTCTCTCTCTGTCTCTCTCTCTCCTCTCCCTCTGTCTCTTCCCCTCTCTCTCTCTCTCCTCTCCCTCTGTCTCTCTCCCTCACCCTCTCTTCCTGTCTCTCTCTGTCACTCTCAGACTCTCTCTCTCTGTCACTCTCTCACTCTCCCCTGTGTCTGTCTCAATCTCCATCCCTATCTCTCTCTTTCTGTCTCTCTCTGTCTCTCTCTCACTCTCCCCTGTGTCTGTCTCTATCTCCATCCCTATCTCTCTCTCTCTCTTGCTGTCTCTCTCTGTCTATCTCTTTCTCTGTGACTCAGATTCTGTCTCTCCGTCTCTCTGGCCCAGTGTCTATCACTCTCTTTCTCAATCCATCTCTTTCTCTCACTGTCTGGCTCTCTGTCTCAATCTATCTCTCTCTCTTCTCTCTCTCTCTCCTGTCTTTCTCTGCTTCTCTATCTCTCTGGCTCTCTGCCTCTCCCCCAATGTGTCTGTCTCTCCATCTGTCTCTCTCTGCTTCTGTCACTGTCTCTCTCGCAGTCATTTGCTCAATCTTTCTCTCTCTCTCTCTGTCTCTCTCCCTCACTCTCTCTCTCTTTCTGTCTCTCTCTCTCTGTCACTCTCAGACTCTCTCTCTCTGTCTCTCTCTCACTCTCCCCTGTGTCTGTCTCTATCTCCATCCCTATCTCTCTCTCTCTCTCTTTCTGTCTCTCTCTGTCTCTCTCTCACTCACCCCTGTGTCTGATATCTCCATCCCTATCTCTCTCTCTTTCTGTCTTCTTCTGTCTCTCTCTCTTCTCTCTCTCCTTCTGTCTTTCTCTGCTTCTCTATCACTCTGGCTCTATGCCTCTCCCCCAATGTGTCTGTGTCTCCATCTGTCTCTCTCTTTCTCTCTCTGCTTCTATCACTGTCTCTCTCGCAGTCATTTGCTCAATCTCTCTCTCTCTCTCTCTCTCTGTATCTCTCACTCACTCTCATTCTCTCTCTCAGTCGTTCTCTCTCCCTCTGTCACACCCTCAGACACTCATCCTCCTCCACACTCGGTCCCTCCAACTGCCGTTACCTCCTTTATATCCTCATAGAAGAGGAAGAGAATGCGATGTTTGTCCTTGGCTTCCCACCATCCCTTCACATGGTCGTACCAGGAACCGCGGCTCACTGAAATAGAGCAAGAACAGGCACAGTAAGATCCCATCGAGATTCTGCCTGTTCCCAAAGACAAGAACAGGAACAGAGTAGAGGGAGCTTTACTCTGTATCTAACCCCGTGCTGTACCTGTCATAGAATATCATAGAATTTACAGTGCAGAAGGAGGCCATTCGGCCCATCAAGTCTGCACCGACTCTTGGAAAGAGCACCCTACCCACGGTCAACACCTCCACCGTATCCCCATAACCCAGTAACCCCACCCAACACTAATAGCAATTTTGGACACTAAGAGCAATTTATCATGGCCAATCCACCTAACCTGCACATCTTTGGACTGTGGGAGGAAACCGGAGCACCCGGAGGAAACCCACACACACACGGGGAGGATGTGCAGACTCCACACAGACAGTGACCCAAGCCGGAATCGAACCTGCGACTCTGGAGCTGTGAAGCAATTGTGCTATCCGCAAGGCTACTGTGCTGCCCTATCCTGGGAGTGTTTGATGGGGACAGTGTAGAGGGAGCTTTACTCTGTATCTAACCCCGTGCTGTACCTGTCCTGGGAGTGTTTGATGGGGACAGTGTAGAGGGAGCTTTACTCTGTATCTAACCCCGTGCTGTACCTGTCCTGGGGAGTGTTTGATAGGGACAGTGTAGAGGGAGCTTTACTCTGTATCTAACCCCGTGCTGTAAATGTCCAGGGAGTGTTTGATGGGTACAGTGTAGAGGGAGCTTTACTCTGTATCTAACCCGTGCTGTACCTGTCCTGGGAGTGTTTGATGGGACAGTGTAGAGGGAGCTTTACCTCTGTATCTAAGCCTGTGCTGTACCTGTCCTGGAGTGTTTTGAGGGGACAGTGTAGAGGAGCTTACTCTGTATCTAACCCCGTGCTGTACCTGTCCCTGGGAGTGTTTGATGGGGACAGTGTAGAGAGAGCTTTACTCTGTATCTAACCCCGTGCTGTACCTGTCCTGGGAGTGTTTGATGGGGACAAGTGTAGAGGGAGCTTTACTCTGTATCTAACCCCGGGCTGTACCTGTCCTGGGAGTGTTGATGGGGACAGTGTAGAGGAGCTTTACTCTGTATCTAACCCCGTGCTGTACCTGTCCTGGGAGTATTTGATGGGGACAGTGTAGAGGGAGCTTTACTCTGTATCTAACCCGTGCTGTACCTGTCCTGTTTGAAGGGTGTGGTGATTTGTGGATAATTCTCACCTTTCCCATTCATGAATCTTTGGAAGAATTCCCGCCAGGCTCCCGGCTCCGGCACTAGGTGACAGGTGCGATGGAAGTGAAAATATGATACGAGGCTATCCTTGGCGTTACGAGCGACTATTATGGCCTGGGAACAGGAAGAATCAGCAATTAGCAAAACCCTCTGTTCCTTTCATTCCATCCATCAGGTGTTTGTGGGAGCGAGTGATGGACTCCCTGAGTTTGGAGATTGACGGAAGTGGGGAAAATATTTTTTGCAATCACATCGTCATCATGTCATGTACAGGGAAAGGGTCATGCGTGTGTGAGCAGGGGTATAACCGGCTCAATTAAACTAGAGAGAAAGGTCAAATCATTCATGTAGGAACAGCAATGAATGGGGTCAGGGTGGGGGTCGGGCAGAGAAACCACAAAACCAAGTATTTACATTGGGCAGATAAGAGCAGTGATTTTAAAGTTGACTGATAGGATTTCAAAAGAAACATCTCCAATTGGGAGGTCGTAAATGTTGTGAGACAAAATGACAAGTTTTCTTTATAATTACAGCTCCTCCCAGGTACGTAAGAAAAAGGTTGATGAAGTCCGGGAAGAGGAACATCTAATGGATTGCAGATGCAATAGAGTGGAAGGTTAAAAGGGGCAAGAAAAGCATTATTAGATCTCCATTTGGAAATCTCCAAAAATCTGTCCTGGTCCACCCACGTCGATGCTACCATCAAGAAAGCACAACAGCGCCTATACTTCCTCAGGAACCGAAGGAAATTCGGCATGTCCACATTAACCCTTACCAACTTTTACAGATGCCTCATAGAAAGCATCCTATCGGGCTGCATCACAGCCTGGTATGGCAACTACTCGGCCCAGGACCGCAAGAAACTACAGAGAGTCGTGAACACAGCACAGTCCATCACACGAACCTGCCTCCCCTCCATTGACTCCATCTACACCTCCCGCTGCCTGGGGAAAGCGGGCAGCATAATCAAAGACCCCTCCCACCCGGCTTACTCACTCTTCCAACTTCTTCCATCGTGCAGGAGATACAGAAGTCTGAGAACACGCACGAACAGACTCAAAAACCTTCTTCCCCGCTGTTAGCAGACTCCTAAACCACCCTCTTATGGATTGACCTGATTAACACTTCACCCTGTATGCTTCACCCGATGCCGGTGCTTATGTAGTTACATTGTTTACCTTGTGATACCCTATTATGTGTTTTCTTTTATTCCTTTTTCATTTCATGTAATGATCTGTTGAGCTGCTCGCAGAAAAATACTTTTCACTGTACCTTGGTACACGTGACAATAAACAAATCCAATCCCATCCAATCCAATTAATGTGTGACTGAAGGCTTTTGTGGGTGTATCTCTGAAATCTTGAAAAAGACCGTTTGCGCTCAAACCAGACACCTGAACAGTGGTTTTGGCATCACCCTCACAGGGGAATTATGGGTGAGATTCCCTGAAGAGCAGAAGAGCATTTGTGGTAATATTACTGAAACTCCTCTGGATTAGAATGTCCATAAGGACTGTTGCCATCAAAAGGGGGCTTCAGTTTAGTTTTCATCTGATATAATTTGCGAGATGTTTGTAACGTATTGGTAATGGTGTAAAGGTGTTATTACATCTATAGATTATATCCTATTTTCCCTTTAATTTAATAAATATTTAAATTGAGTATTTAAAATTGTCACAAGTGATCTTAGATTTTTTACTTGTATTGACTTCAGATCACTCCTCATAATAGACAAATTACAAACCGTGGTGGCAGCTTGTTCCCCGTTCTCCGCTGCAATATGGCCTCCAGAGTCACAACATTCCACAGTTTGGTATCTGAGGGAGGGGTGTGTGAGAGAGTCACAGGGTATGGAGATTGAGGGGGGAGGAATAAGGGAGTTACACAGAATGGGGCCTGAGGGAGGGGGGAGTGAGGGAGTCCCACAGTTTGGAGACTGAGGGAGGGGGGAGTGAGGGAGGGGGGAGTGAGGGAGGGGGGAGTGAGGGAGTCCCACAGTTTGGGGACTGAGGGAGGGGGGAGTGAGGGAATCCCACAGATTGGAGACTGAGGGAGGGGGGAGTGAGGGAGTCCCACAGTTTGGAGACTGAGGGAGGGGGGAGGGAGGGAGACCCACAGTTTGGAGACTGAGGGAGGGGGGAGTGAGGGAGACCCACAGTTTGGAGACTGAGGGAGGGGGGAGTGAGGGAGTCCCACAGTTTGAAGACTGAGGGAGGGGGTAGTGAAGGAGGGGGTAGTGAGGGAGACCCACAGTTTGGAGACTGAGGGAGGGGGGAGTGAGGGAGACCCACAGTTTGGAGACTGAGGGAGGGGGTAGTGAAGGAGGGGAGAGTGAGGGGAGCCCCACAGTTTGGAGACTGAGGGAGGGGGGAGTGAGGGAGTCCCACAGTTTGGAGACTGAGGGAGGGGAGAGTGAGGGAGTCCCACAGTTCGGAGACTGAGGGAGGGGGGAGTGAGGGAGTGTTGAACAGGGTGAGGGATGAGGGGTTTACGGGGTCGATGGGGGTGATTGGGGGGAGGAGGGAGAGATGTGTCCCGGGTCCCTACCTTACAGTCCTGCTCCCAGAAGGATTTGGGAACCAGTTGGATCGGGAGGTGAGTTTTAATCACCCTCGGAAACGCCATTTTCTCAATCAGTTCAATACCTGCGAGATGGAGATGTTACAGCATTCCGCTCAAATAATCCTGCTCACATTGTACACTCGACTCTCCCCGGGGTACGCCCCCCCCCTCCTCCCAGTACTGCCCCCCTCCTCCCAGTTCTGCCTCCCCCCCTCCCAGTTCTGCCCCCCCTCCTCCCAGTTCTGCCCCCCCCTCCTCCCAGTTCTGCCCCCCCCTCTCCCAGTTCTGCCCCCCCCTCCTCCCAGTTCTGCCCCCCCTCCTCCCAGTTCTGCCCCCCCCTCCTCCCAGTTCTGCCCCCCCTCCTCCCAGTTCTGCCCCCCCTCCTCCCAGTTCTGCCTCCCTCCCCTCCCAGTTCTGCCCCCCCTCCCAGTTCTGCCCCCCCTCCCAGTTCTGCCCCCCCCTCCCAGTTCTGCCCCCCCCTCCTCCCAGTTCTGCCCCCCCTCCCAGTTCTGCCCCCCCCTCCTCCCAGTTCTGCCCCCTCCTCCCAGTTCCTGCCCCCCTCCTCCCAGTTCTGCCCCCCTCCTCCAGTTCTGCCCCCCTCCTCCCAGTTTTTCCCCCCCCCCCTCCCAGTTCTGCCCCCCCCTCCCAGTTCTGCCCCCCCTCCTCGCAGTTCTGCCCCCTCCTCCCAGTTCTGCCCCCCCCCCTCCCAGTTCTGCCCCCCTCCTCCCAGTTCTGCCCCCTCCTCCCAGTTCTGCCCCCTCCTCCCAGTTCTGCCCCCTCCTCCCAGTTCCTGCCCCCTCCTCCCAGTTCTGCCCCTCCTCCCAGTTCTGCCCCCTCCTCCCAGTCCTGCCCCCCCCCCCCCAGTTCTGCCCCCCTCCTCCCAGTTCTGCCCCCCCCTCCCAGTTCTGCCCCCCCTCCCAGTTCTGCCACCCTCCTCCCAGTTCTGCCCCCCTCCTCCCAGTTCTGCCCCCCCTCCTACCAGTTCTGCCCCCCTCCTCCCAGTTCTGCCTCCTTCCCCTCCCAGTTCTGCCCCCCTCCTCCCAGTTCTGCCCCCCTCCTCCCAGTTCTGCCCCCTCCTCCCAGTTCTGGCCCCCTCCTCCCAGTTCTGCCCCCTCCTCCCAGTTCTGCCCCCTCCTCCCAGTTCTGCCCCCCCTCCTCCCAGTTCTGCCCCCCCTCCTCCCAGTTCTGCCCCCCCTCCTCCCAGTTCTGCCCCCCCTCCTCCCAGTTCTGCCTCCCTCCCCTCCCAGTTCTGCCCCCCTCCCCTCCCAGTTCTGCCCCCCTCCCCTCCCAGTTCTTCCCCCCTCCCCTCACAGTTCTGCCCCACTCCCCTCCCAGTTCTGCCCCCCCTCCCAGTTCTGCCCCCCCCTCCCAGTTCTACCCCCCTCCCAGTTCTACCCCCCCCTCCCAGTTCTACCCCCCCCCCTCCTCCCAGTTCTACCCCCCCCCTCCTCCCAGTTCTACCCCCCCCACCTCCCAGTTCTACCCCTACTCCTCCCAGTTCTACCTCCTTCCCCTCCCAGTTCTGCCCCCCCTTTTCCCAGTTCTGCCCCCCTCCTCCCAGTTCTGCCCCCTCCCAGTTCTGCCCCCCTCCTCCTCCCAGTTCTGCCTCCCCCCTCCTCCCAGTTCTGCCCCCCCTCCTCCCAGTTTTGCCCCCCCTCCTCCCAGTTTTGCCCCCCCCCTCCTCCCAGTTTTGCCCCTCCTCCTCCCAGTTCTGCCCCCCTCCCAGTTCTGCCTCCCCTCCCAGTTCTGCCTCCCCCCATCCCAGTTCTGCCCCCCTCCTCCTCCCAGTTCTGCCTCCCCACCTCCTCCCAGTTCTGCCCCCCTCCTCCCAGTTTTGCCCCCTCTCCTCCCAGTTTTGCCCCCCCTCCTCCCAGTTTTGCCCCCCCTCCTCCCAGTTTTGCCCCCCATCCTCCCAGTTTTGCCCCCCCTCCTCCCAGTTCTGCCCTCCCCTCCTCCCAGTTCTGCCCTCCCCTCCTCCCAGTTCTGCCCCCCCTCCTCCCAGTTCTGCCTCCCCCCTCCTCCTAGTTCTGCCTCCCCCCTCCTCCTAGTTCTGCCCCCCTCCTCCCAGTTTTGCCCCCCCTCCTCCCAGTTCTGCCCCCCCTCCTCCCAGTTCTGCCCCCCCTCCTCCTAGTTCTGCCCCCCCTCCTCCTAGTTCTGCCCCCTCCTCCCAGTTCTGCCCCCCTCCCAGTTCTGCCCCCCTCCCAGTTCTGCCCCCCCCTCCCAGTTCTGCCCCCCCTCCCAGTTCTGCCCCCCCTCCCAGTTCTGCCCCCTCCCAGTTCTGCCCCCCCTCTCAGTTCTGCCCCCCCTCCTCCCAGTTCTGCCCCCTCCTCCCAGTTCTGCCCTCCTCCCAGTTCTGCCTCCCCCCTCCTCCCAGTTCTGCCTCCCCCCCTCCTCCCAGTTCTGCCCCCCTCCTCCCAGTTCTGCCTCCCCCTCTCCCAGTTCTGCCCCCCTCCTCCAGTTCTGACTCCCTCCCCTTCCAGTTCTGCCCTCCCTCCTCCCAGTTCATGCCCCCCCTCCCAGTTCTGCACCCCCTCCCTCCCAGTTCTTCTGCCCTCCCTGCCTCCCATTCTGCCCTCCCTCCCCGCCGCAGTTCTGCCCCCTCCGCCCAGTTCGTTGCTTGCCCCCCCCGCCCAGTTCATGCTCAACCCCGGTCCCTCCAGTTCTGCCTCCCCCCGTCCCAGTTCTGCTAGCCCCCTCCTCCCTATTTCTTGCCCCCCCCTCCCAGTTTCTGCCGTCTGCCCCTCCTCCCAGTTCTTCCTCCCCCCTCCCAGTTCTGCCTCCCCTCCCTCCCCAGTTCTGCCCCCCTCCGCCCAGTTCTGCCCCCCTCCTCCAGGTCTCTGCCTCCCTCCTCCTCCCAGTTCTAGCCACCCCTCCTCCCAGTTCTGCCCCCCCTCCTCCCAGTTCTGCCCCCCTCCTCCCAGTTCTGCCCCCCCCCTCCCAGTTCTGCCCCCCCCCTCCTCCCAGTTCTGCCCCCCCCTCCCAGTTCTGCCCCCCCCTCCAAGTTCTGCCCCCCCCTCCTCCCAATTCTGCCCCCCCTCCTCCCAGTTCTGCCCCCTCCTCCCAGTTCAGGCCCCCCCTCCTCCCAGTTCTGCCCCCCCTCCCAGTTCTGCCCCCCCCTCCTCCCAGTTCTGCCCCCCTCCTCCTCCCAGTTCTGCCCCCCTCCTCCCAGTTCTGCCCCCCTCCCAGTTCTGCGCCCCTTCCCCGTTCTGCCTCACCCATCCTCCCAGTTCTGCCCCCCCCTCCCAGGTCTGCCCCCCCTCCCAGGTCTGCCCCCCCCTCCCCTCCCAGTTCTGCCCCTCCCAGTTCTGCCTCCCCCCCTCCCAGTTCTGCCTCCCCCCCTCCCAGTTCTGCCTCCCTCCCCTCCCAGTTCTGCCTCCACTCCCAGTTCTGCCCCCTCCTCCCAGTTCTGCCCCCCTCCTCCCAGTTCTGCCCCCCTCCCAGTTCTGCCCCCCTCCCAGTTCTGCCCCCTCCCAGTTCTGCCTCCCCCCCCTCCCAGTTCTGCCTCCCCCCCTCCCAGTTCTACACCCCCTCCTCCCAGTTCTGTCTCCCTCCCCTTCCAGTTCTGCCTCCCCCCCTCCCAGTTCTGCCTCCCTCCCCTCCCAGTTCTGCCCCCTCCCAGTTCTGACTCCCCCCCCCAGTTCTGCCTCCCTCCCCTCCCAGTTCTGCCCCCTCCCAGTTCTGCCTCCCCCCTCCCAGTTCTGCCCCCCCTCCTCCCAGTTCTGCCCCCTCCCAGTTCTGCCCCCCTCCTCCTCCCAGTTCTGCCTCCCCCCTCCTCCCAGTTCTGCTCCCCCTTCCTCCCAGTTTTGCCCCCCCTCCTCCCAGTTTTGCCCCTCCTCCTCCCAGTTCTGCCCCCCCCCCCCCCTCCCGTTCTGCCTCCCCTCCCAGTTCTGCCTCCCCCTCCCAGTTCTGCCCCCCCCTCCTCCCAGTTCTCCTCCCCACCTCCCCCCCTTTTGCCCCCCCTCCTCCCAGTTCTACCCTCCCCTCCCCCCTCCCCCCCAGTTCTCTGCCCTCCCCTCCTCCCAGTTCTGCCCCCCCTCCTCCCAGTTCTGCCCCCCCTCCCAGTTCTGCCTCCCCCCTCCTCCTAGTTCTGCCCCCCTCCTCCCAGTTCTGCCCCCCTCCCGTTCAGCCCCCCCTCCTCCTAGTTCTGCCCCCCTCCTCCCAGTTTTGCCCCCCCTCCTCCCAGTTTGCCCCCCCCTCCCAGTTCTGCCCCCCCCTCCTCCCAGTTCTGCCCCCCCCTCCTAGTTCTGCCCCCCCCCCCCTCCTCCCAGTTCCTTCCCCCCCTCCCAGTTCTGCCCCCCCTCCCAGTTCTGCCCCCCCTCCCAGTTCTGCCCCCCCCTCCCAGTTCTGCCCCCCCTCCTCCCATGTTCTGCCCCCTCCAGTCCCATTCTGCCCCTCCTCCCAGTTTCTGCCTCCCCACCCTCCTCACCAGTTCTCTGCCTCCCCCCCTCCTCCCAGTTCTGCCTCCCCCCTTCTCCCAGATCTGCCCCCCCTCCTCCCAGTCTTCTGCTGCCCCCCTCCCAGTTCAGCCCCCCCTCCTCCTAGTTCTGCCCCCCCTTTCCCAGTTCTGCCCCCCTCACAGTTCAGCCCCCCCTCCTCCCAGTTCTGCCACCCCTCCTCCCAGTTCTGCCCCCCCTCCTCCCAGTTCTGCCTCCCTCCCCTCCCAGTTCTGCCCCCTCCTCCCAGTTCTGCCCCCCTCCTCCCAGTTCAGCCCCCCTCCTCCCAGTTCTGCCTCCCCCCTCCTCCCAGTTCTGCCCCCCCCTCCTCCCAGTTCTGCCGCCCTCCTCCCAGTTCTGCCTCCCTCCCCTCCCAGTTCTGCCTCCCTCCCCTCCCAGTTCTGCCCCCCCTCCTCCCAGTTCTGCCCCCCCCTCCCCCAGTTCTGCCTCCCCCTCCTCCCAGTTCTGCCCCCCCTCCCAGTTCTGCCCCCTCCTCCCAGTTCTGCCCCCCCTCCTCCCAGTTCTGCACCCCTCCCAGTTCTGCCCCCCCCTCCCAGTTCTGCCCCCCCTCCTCCCAGTTCTGCCCCCCTCCTCCCAGTTCTGCCCCCCCTCCTCCCAGTTCTGCCCCCCCTCCCCAGTTCTGCCCCCCCCTCCTCCCAGTTCTGCCCCCCCTTCTCCCAGTTCTGCCCCCCCCTCCCCAGTTCTGCCCCCCTCCTCCCAGTTCTGCCCCCCCTCCTCCCCTTCTGCCCCCCCCCCCAGTCTGCCCCCCCTCCCCTCCCAGTTCGCCCCCTCCCAGTTCTGCCTCCCCCCCTCCCAGTTCTGCCTCCCCCCCTCCCAGTTCTGCCTCCCCCCCTCCCAGTTCTGCCTCCCCCCTCCTCCCAGTTCTGCCCCCTCCCAGTTCTGCCCCCCTCCCAGTTCTGCCCCCCCTCCTCCCAGTTCTGCCCCCTCCCATTCTGCCCCCCCCTCCCAGTTCTGCCTCCCCCCCTCCCAGTTTCTGCCTCCCCCTCCCAGTTCTGCCTCCCCCCTCCCAGTTCCTGCCTCCACTCCCAGTTTCTCTCCCCCTCCCCTCCCAGTTCTGCCCCCCTCCTCCCAGTTCTGCCCCCCTCCCAGTTCTGCCCCCCCTCCCAGTTCTGCCCCCTCCCATTCCTGCTGCCCCCCCCCCCCTCCCAGTTCTGCTCCCCCCCCCCCAGTTCTACCCCCTCCTCCCAGTTCTGTCTCCCTCCCCTTCCAGTTCTGCCTCCCCCCTCCCAGTTCTGCCTCCCTCCCCTCCCAGTTCTGCCCCCTCCCAGTTCTGCTGCCCCCCCCCCAGTTCTGCCCCCCCTCCTCCCAGTTCTGCCCCCCCTCCGTTTCTGCCCCCCCTCCCCAGTTCTGCCCCCTCCCAGTTCTGCCTCCCCCCTCCCAGTTCTGCCCCCCTCCCAGTTCTGCCCCTCCTCCCAGTTCTGCCCCCCCTCCTCCCAGTTCTGCCCCCCTCCCAGTTCTGCCCCCCCTCCCATTTCCCCCCCCTCCCAGTTCTGCCTCCCTCCCAGTTCTGCCTCCCCTCCCAGTTCTGCCCCCCTCCTCCCAGTTCTGCCTCCCTCCCAGTTCTGCCCCCCCCTCCCAGTTCTTCCTCCCTCCCCTCCCAGTTCTGCCTCCCTCCCCTTCCAGTTCTGCCTCCCCCCCTCCCAGTTCTGCCCCCCCCCCTCCCAGTTCTGCCCCCTCCCAGGTCTGCCCCCCTCCCAGTTCTGCCCCCCTCCCAGCTCTGCCTCCCTCCCCTCCCAGTTCTGCCCCCCTCCCAGTTCTGCCTCCCTCCCCGCACTCTCCCAGTCTCCCCTCAATGTCCCCGCTCAGCGTCCAACTGCCCCTCAGCATCGACCCAGTCAAAGCCCCTTCCGAATTTCAGCTGCTTCAATCAGGTTGCCTCTCGTTCCTCTAAGCTGCAGGAATATAGACCCGTTCTCCGCGATCTCTCCTCATTGGGCCGGGGGGGACAATCCCTCTCATCCCTCTCATCCGAACCTGGTGAACCTACATTACTCCCCCCCCTCCCCTACCCCACTACAGGCCCTAAATTAATAATTTAATTTACTTTTAAATTAATTTATTAACTCGTTCCAGAAATGGCAGCTAGAGGGGTAAAATGCTTCACTTGTGAGATGTGGGAGGTCCGTGAAGCTTCCCGCATTCGGGACAAATACATCTGCAGGAAGTGCCCCCAGTTGCAGCTCCTCACAGACAGACCACATGGATCAGTTCGAGAAGACGTTGGATGAACTGAGGAGCTTGCAGGTGGTGGAAAGCGGCAGTCAGGGGTGCAGGCAGGGAGATGGGTGACCACCAGATGGGGCAGGCAGTCAGTGCAGGAATCCCCTGTGACTGTCTCCCCCCCCCCCCCGCCCCCACTCTAACAAGTCTACCCTTTTCGATACAATTGGGGGGGTGGCCTATCAGGAAAAACAACAGCAGAGGCCAGAGCAGTGACACCACGGCTGGCTCTGTTGGAGGGTCAAAGAGAGAAAGAGCGATAGTTATCGGGGACTCAATAATAAGGGACACAGATAGGCGCTTCTGTGGACGTGAAAGAGACTCCAGGATGGTGTGTTGCCTCTCTGGTGCCAGGGTCCAGGATGTCTCTAACCGGCAGGGGGCATTCTGAAGGGGGAGGGTGAACAGCCAGAGGTTGTGGTAAATATTGGTGCTAACGGCATAGGCAGGAAGAGTGATGAGGTCCTGCAGGGGGAGTTCAGGGAGTTAGGTAGAAAATTTAAAAAGCGGGACCTCTAGGGTTGTAATCTCGGAATTACTCCCTGTGCCACATGCCGGTGAGGCTAGAAATAGGAGGATAGAGCAGCTAAACACGTGATTAAACAAGTGGTGTATGAGGGAGGGTTTCAGATATCTGGACCATTGGGATCTCTTCCAGGGCAGGTGGGATCTGTACAAGAAGGAGGGGTTGCTCCTGAACAGTAGGGGCTGAAATATCCTGGCTGCGATGTTTGCTAAGTCAAACGGGAAGGTTTAAACTAGTTTGGCAGGGGAGTAGTAGGTCAGAAGGTGAAATAACTGAAGGGGGATCTAGAGAATAGAGTCAGTAAGACTGAGAGGAAGAGCAGGCAGGGAGATATTGCTGAACACAGCGGGACTGGTGGTCTGAAGCACATTTGTTTCACTGCGAGATGTATGACAGGTAAGGCAGAGAATTTACAGCTTGGATTAGTTCTTCGAACTATGATTTGTTGCCATTACAGAGACCTGGTTGAGGGAGGGACAGGATTGGCAGCTCAATGTTCCAGTTGGGATAGAGGGGGATGTGAAAGGGGTGAGGGAGTTGGACTACTGGTTAAGGAGAATATCACAGCTGTACTGCGGGAGGACACCTCGGACGGCTCATGCTGTGAGGCTATATGGGTAGAGATCAGGAATAGGAAGGGTGCAGTCACCATTTTGGGGGTTTACTCCAGGCCTCCCAACAGCCAGCGGCAGATATGGGAGCAGATATGTGGACAGATTTTTGAAAGGAGTAAAAACAACAGGGTTGTTGTGATGGGAGACTTCAACTTCCCCAATATTGACTGGGACTCACTTAGTGCTAGGGACCTGGATGGGGCAGAGTTTGTAAGGAGCATCCAGGAGGGCTTCTTAAAACAATATGTAGACAGTCCAACTAGGGAAGGGGCTGTACTGGACCCGGTATTGGGGAATATGCCCGGCCAGGTGGTAGAAGTTTCAGGAGGGGAGCAGTATGGGAACATTGATCACAATTCAGTATGTTTTTTTACTGATGGATAAAGGTCAGAGTGGTCCTCGGCTGAAGATACTAAATTGGGGGAAGGCAAATTACAACAATATTAGGCGGGAATTGAAGAATCGAGATTGGGGACAGATGTTTGAGGGTAAATCAACATCTGGCACGTGGGAGGCTTTCAAATGTCAGTTGCTAGAAATTCAGGACCGGCACGTTCCTGTAAGGATGCAGGATACATACGGCACTTTTCAGGAACTTTAGATATCGAGGGATATTGTGAGACTAGTCCAAAAGAAAAAGGGAGCATTTGTCAGGGCTAGAAGGCTGGGAACAGACGAAGCCTGTGAGGAATATAAGGACACTAGGAAGGAACTTAAGCAAGGAATCAGGAGGGCTTGATGTCTCCAGGGCCTGAGGGGATTTACCCCAGAATACTGAGAGGGGTAAGGGAGGAAATTGCTGGGGCATTGACCGAAATCTTTGGATCCTCACTGGCTACAGGTGATGTCCCGGAGGACTGGAGAATAGCCAATGTTGTTCCTTTGTTGAAGAAGGGTAGCAAGGAAAATCCAGGGAACTACAGGCCGGTGAGCCTCACATCACTGGTAGGGAAATTATTGGAGAGAATTCTTAAGACAGCATTTACTCCCATTTGGAAGCAAGTGGGTATATTAGCGATAGACAGCACGGTTTTGTGAAGGGGAGGTCATGTCTCACTAACTTGATCATGTTTATTGAGGAAGTGACAAAGATTATTGATGAGGGTAGGGTAGTGGATGTTGTCTATGTGGCCTTCAGTAAGGCCTTTGACAAGGTCCCTCATGGCTGACTGGTACAGACGGTGAAGTCACACGGAATCAGAGATGGCAAGGTGGAAAAAGAACTGGCGAGGTCATAGAAGGCAGAGAGTAGCAATGGAAGGGTGCTTTTCTGATTGGAGGGCTGTGACTAGTGGTGTTCCGCAGGGATCAGTGCTGGGATCTTTGCTGTTCGTAGTATATATAAATGATTTGGAGGAAAATGTAACTGGTCTGATTAGTAAGTTTGCAGACGACACAAAGGTTGGTGGAATTGCGGATAGCGATGAGGACTGTCAGAGGACACAGCAGGATTTAGATCGTTTGAAGGCTTGGGCGGAGAGATGGCAGGTTGAGTTTAATCCGGACAAGTGTGAGGTAATGCATTTTGGAAGGTCTAATACAGGTAGGGAATATACATTAAATGTCAGAACCCTCAAGAGTATTGACAGTCAGAGAGATCTAGGTGTACAGGTCCACAGGTCACTGACAGAGGCAACACAGTTGGAGAAGGTAGTCAAGAAGGCAGACGGCATGCTTGCCTTCATTGGCCGGGGCATTGAGTATAAGAATTGGCAAGTCATGTTGCAGCTGTATAGAACCTTAGTTAGGCCACACCTGGAGTATAGTGTTCAACTCTGGTCGCCACACTACCAGAAGGATGTGGAGGCTTCAGAGAGGGTGCAGAAGAGATTTACCAGGATGTTGCCTGGTATGGAGGGCATTAGCTATGAGGAGCGGTTGAATAAACTTGGTTTGTTCTCACTGGAACGACGGAGCTTGAGGGGCGGCTAATAGAGGTCGACAAAATTATGAGGGGCATAGAGTGGATAGTCAGAAGCTTTTCCCCAGGGTGGAAGAGTCAATTACTAGGGGACATAGGTTTAAGGTGCGAAAGGCAAGGTTTAGAGGAGATGTACGAGGGATGTTTTTTTACACAGAGGGTAGTGCATGCCTGGAACTCGCTGCCGGAGGAGGTGGTGGAAGCAGGGACGATAGTGACATTTAAGGGGCATCTTGACAAATACATGAATAGGATGGGAATAGAGGGATAGGGACCCGAGAATGCCAGAAGATTTTAGGTTAGACGGGCAGCATGGTTGGCACAGGAGGGCATGTTCCTGTGCTGTATCTCTCTTTGTTCTTTGTGTCAAACCCTGAAAGTTCTACTCTAAACCAAAAGAAAGGTTCCCAAAAGAAAGCTACAGTTCCAATATGGTAACCCGTTTCTGGATTCGCTCATCATGACAAAACCTATGGGGTGTTGTTTTGGGTTGTGTACTCTCTGTGTTTGGGGAAGATTTTGGTGGAGGCTGTAATAGACATATACTGTCTGCCTATCCACTATTGTGGCTAATTATAAATGCTGATTACTGTCGCCTATCTTGTCGTGTGTTTTGAAGTTTAATAAATGTTTTGTTATTTGAATGATTTAAGACAAGACTGAACCGCCCCACCCCCTCCTCACACGGTTTCATCTCTTTGTTCACATTTTTTTTCAAATCATATCAAAATAAATAGTTAAGAACTAGCGTGCCCAGTATCCCCTCTGGAGTGTGGGTTGCCCCCATGATGTGTGTCAGTGAGGGTCACATCGCGAGGTTGTCCCTCCATCGATAAGGAGACTAAAAGTGGGCACATTGCTCTAGACGCGGTCTCCTCGATACCCTGGACAGTTGTCACAAGACTCTCCGAGTTTGATACCACCCCCCTGGCGCTCCCCCCCCCCCCGCCCCACCTCGCCACCCCCCTCGGCCCTCTCTCCACGCGCACCCCTCGCCACGCCACCCCTCCTCTCCCCGCCCCCTCCTCGCCACCCCCCTCGCCACGCCACCTCCCCTCCTCTCCCCACCCCCTCCTCGCCACCCCCCTCAGCCCCCTCGCCACTCACCTCCTCCCCTCCCCAAGCCACCTCGTCACGCCACCTCCCCTCCCCCTCGCCAGCCCCCTCGCCACCCAGCCCCCTCCCCCTCGCTAGCCCCCTCACCACCCAACCCCGTCCCCTCCCCAAGCCCCCTCGCCATGCCACCTCCCCTCCCCCCTGCCCCATCCTCGCCACCTCCCTCCCCCACAAGCCCCCTCGCCACCCACCACCTCCCCCCAAGCCCCTTCGC
>NC_052165.1:92175707-92180707 GCF_902713615.1 Scyliorhinus canicula | reverse complement strand
GATAAAAAAAGGTTTTAATCTTTTCGCTCCGCTGGTTGACACTTTTTCGTGATCCGCTGTATTAATCTGTATTTTTTTAAATTATCAATTTATTGCTTCAACGTTGATTACATTTTTTGGTCAACGAGTGGTTCCTTGTCATCAAACCTGACCATTATTGTGTTGAACTTGATATTTAAGGTTGCTGCAAACCAGATTTGAGTTGACGGCTGGTTGGGGTTTCCCGCTGAAGGGGAACGAGACGCTGGCAGGATGTCCGACTGCTTCACGGCAGGCGGGAGGAAAGCGTCAATTTAGCCCCAATTGCGACGGGAAGTGTGGGAAATACTCAGCACGTCTGTCCGCCTCTGTGGGGGGAGAAACCGCGCTCAGTGACGCCTGTCCTCTCACCCCCTTCCCCCGCGCCCCCCACCCCCGCCAGTCCAAACACAGATCATAGACCAGAAATGTTGACTCTCTGTCTCCCTCTCCACAGATGCTGCCTGGCCCGCTGGGATTTCCGGGGAGCTGCCGTGGATATTTCAGACTTCCAGCGTCTGGAGTAATTCCCTCGTACATGCTCCGTCCATGTCGATCTCAGGGTGGTTCTCGTTATAAATCAAGACGGCAAAATAACTATCACTCAAAGGAAAAAGTCAACTTTTCCAGTCGACTTTTGATGCTGAACTTTCACTGGAAGGTTTTGCCATTTTTAAAGTTGGGATGAAATGGAGTGATACCCCGATAGAATATGTCACAGCTAATTCAAGACATTCTCATCTGTCAATAGGATTGTTGTTTGCGGTGCTTGAGAGCTTCAGCCATTTTGGAAACTGCCATCTGGATGTTGCACAGCTCCAGCTACAAAGGAACAGGGATTTATTACTAATAACATGAATAACCGAGTTGGCTGTGATAGCCTGATCAAACCGTGGCTGGAACGATAATCTTACGGATATCTCAGGGTTTGATGGGCTTTCGAAAATAGAGCACGAAAGTCAGGAGGTTTTGTCAAAACTGCCAAAAAGGGGTGAGGCCCCAGTGACACTTATTTCCGCTTGGGACATTTGAAGGATGTGAGGGGGCCTGGGTGAGGGAGCTTGGGAGGGCAAAGTAGGTGCCTGGGAGCAGCAGAAGCACAGAGGCAATTAATGTCTCCCCCAGGTCCCCTCAGAGCCCTCCACTCTATCCCCAGGAGATATCTGTACACTGACTGGTGTCTCTCAGTCCCCTCTCTCTCTCAGGGAGATATCTGTACACTGACTGGTGTCTCTCAGTCCCCCTCTCTCTCAGGGAGATATCTGTACACTGACTGGTGTCTCTCAGTCCCCTCTCTCTCTCAGGGAGATATCTGTACACTGACTGGTGTCTCTCAGTCCCCTCTCTCTCAGGGAGATATCTGTACACTGACTGGTGTCTCTCAGTCCCCTCTCTCTCTCAGGGAGATATCTGTACACTGACTGGTGTCTCTCAGTCCCCTCTCTCTCAGGGAGATATCTGTACACTGACTGGTGTCTCTCAGTCCCCTCTCTCTCAGGGAGATATCTGTACACTGACTGGTGTCTCTCAGTCCCCTCTCTCTCAGGGAGATATCTGTACACTGACTGGTGTCTCTCAGTCCCCTCTCTCTCAGGGAGATATCTGTACACTGACTGGTGTCTCTCAGTCCCCTCTCTCTCAGGGAGATATCTGTACACTGACTGGTGTCTCTCAGTCCCCCTCTCTCTCAGGGAGATATCTGTACACTGACTGGTGTCTCTCAGTCCCCCTCTCTCTCAGGGAGATATCTGTACACTGACTGGTGTCTCTCAGTCCCCTCTCTCTCAGGGAGATATCTGTACACTGACTGGTGTCTCTCAGTCCCCTCTCTCTCAGGGAGATATCTGTACACTGACTGTGTCTCGGTCCCTCTCTCTCAGGGAGATATCTGTACACTGACTGGTGTCTCTCAGTCCCCTCTCTCAGGGAGATATCTGTACACTGACTGGTGTCTCTCAGTCCCCTCTCTCAGGGGGATATCTGTACACTGACTGGTGTCTCAGTCCCCTCTCTCAGGGAGATATCTGTACACTGACTGGTGTCTCTCAGTCCTCTCGCTCTCTCAGGGAGATATCTGTACACTGACAGGTGTCTCTCAGTCCCCTCTCTCAGGGAGATATCTGTACACTGACTGGTGTCTCTCAGTCCTCTCTCTCTCAGGGAGATATGTACACTGAGTGTCTCTCAGTCCCCTCTCAGGGAGATATCTGTACACTGAGTGTCTCAGTCCCTCCTCTCAGGGAGATATCTGTACACTGAGGTGTCTCTCAGTCCCCTCTCTCAGGGAGATATCTGTACACTGACTGGTGTCTCTCAGTCCCCTCTCTCTCTCAGGGAGATATCTGTACACTGACTGGTGTCTCTCAGTCCCCTCTCTCTCAGGGAGATATCTGTACACTGACTGTTCTCTCAGTTCCCCTCTCTCTCTCAGGGAGATATCTGTACACTGACTGGTGTCTCTCAGTCCCCTCTCTCTCAGGGAGATATCTGTACACTGACTGGTGTCTCTCAGTCCCCTCTCTCTCAGGGAGATATCTGTACACTGACTGGTGTCTCTCAGTCCCCTCTCTCTCTCAGGGAGATATCTGTACACTGACTGGTGTCTCTCAGTCCCTCTCTCTCAGGGAGATATCTGTACACTGACTGGTGTCTCTCAGTCCCCTCTCTCTCTCAGGGAGATATCTGTACACTGACTGGTGTCTCTCAGTCCCTCTCTCTCTCAGGGAGATATCTGTACACTGACTGGTGTCTCTCAGTCCCCTATCTCTCAGGGAGATATCTGTACACTGACTGGTGTCTCTCAGTCCCCTCTCTCTCAGGGAGATATCTGTACACTGACTGGTGTCTCTCAGTCCCTCTCTCTCAGGGAGATATCTGTACACTGACTGGTGTCTCTCAGTCCCACTCTCTCTCAGGAGATATCTGTACACTGACTGGTGTCTCTCAGTCCCCCCCTCTCTCAGGGAGATATCTGTACACTGACTGGTGTCTCTCAGTCCCTCTCTCTCTCAGGGAGATATCTGTACACTGACTGGTGTCTCTCAGTCCCCCTCTCTCTCAGGGAGATATCTGTACACTGACTGGTGTCTCTCAGTCCCCTCTCTCTCAGGGAGATATCTGTACACTGACTGGTGTCTCTCAGTCCCCTCTCTCTCAGGGAGATATCTGTACACTGACTGGTGTCTCTCAGTCCCCTCTCTCTCTCAGGGAGATATCTGTACACTGACTGGTGTCTCTCAGTCCCCTCTCTCTCAGGGAGATATCTGTACACTGACTGTGTCTCTCAGTCCCCTCTCTCGCAGGGAGATATCTGTACACTGACTGGTGTCTCTCAGTCCCCTCTCTCTCAGGGAGATATCTGTACACTGACTGGTGTCTCTCAGTCCCCTCTCTCTCAGGGAGATATCTGTACACTGACTGGTGTCTCTCAGTCCCCTCTCTCTCAGGGAGATATCTGTACACTGACTGGTGTCTCTCAGTCCCCTCTCTCTCAGGGAGATATCTGTACACTGACTGGTGTCTCTCAGTCCCCTCTCTCTCAGGGAGATATCTGTACACTGACTGGTGTCTCTCAGTCCCCTCTCTCTCAGGGAGATATCTGTACACTGACTGGTGTCTCTCAGTCCCCTCTCTCTCAGGGAGATATCTGTACACTGACTGGTGTCTCTCAGTCCCCCTCTCTCTCAGGGAGATATCTGTACACTGACTGGTGTCTCTCAGTCCCCTCTCTCTCAGGGAGATATCTGTACACTGACTGGTGTCTCTCAGTCCCCTCTCTCTCAGGGAGATATCTGTACACTGACTGGTGTCTCTCAGTCCCCTCTCTCTCAGGGAGATATCTGTACACTGACTGGTGTCTCTCAGTCCCCCTCTCTCTCAGGGAGATATCTGTACACTGACTGGTGTCTCTCAGTCCCTCTCTCTCTCAGGGAGATATCTGTACACTGACTGGTGTCTCTCAGTCCCCTCTCTCTCTCAGGGAGATATCTGTACACTGACTGGTGTCTCTCAGTCCCCTCTCTCTCAGGGAGATATCTGTACACTGACTGGTGTCTCTCAGTCCCCCTCTCTCTCAGGGAGATATCTGTACACTGACTGGTGTCTCTCAGTCCCCCTCTCTCTCAGGGAGATATCTGTACACTGACTGGTGTCTCTCAGTCCCCTCTCTCTCAGGGAGATATCTGTACACTGACTGGTGTCTCTCAGTCCCCTCTCTCTCTCAGGGAGATATCTGTACACTGACTGGTGTCTCTCAGTCCCCTCTCTCTCAGGGAGATATCTGTACACTGACTGGTGTCTCTCAGTCCCCTCTCTCTCTCAGGGAGATATCTGTACACTGACTGGTGTCTCTCAGTCCCCTCTCTCTCAGGGAGATATCTGTACACTGACTGGTGTCTCTCAGTCCCCTCTCTCTCTCAGGGAGATATCTGTACACTGACTGGTGTCTCTCAGTCCCCTCTCTCTCAGGGAGATATCTGTACACTGACTGGTGTCTCTCAGTCCCCTCTCTCTCTCAGGGAGATATCTGTACACTGACTGGTGTCTCTCAGTCCCCCTCTCTCTCAGGGAGATATCTGTACACTGACTGGTGTCTCTCAGTCCCCTCTCTCTCAGGGAGATATCTGTACACTGACTGGTGTCTCTCAGTCCCCTCTCTCTCAGGGAGATATCTGTACACTGACTGGTGTCTCTCAGTCCCCTCTCTCTCAGGGAGATATCTGTACACTGACTGGTGTCTCTCAGTCCCCTCTCTCTCAGGGAGATATCTGTACACTGACTGGTGTCTCTCAGTCCCCTCTCTCTCAGGGAGATATCTGTACACTGACTGGTGTCTCTCAGTCCCCTCTCTCTCTCAGGGAGATATCTGTACGCTGACTGGTGTCTCTCAGTCCCCTCTCTCTCTCAGGGAGATATCTGTACACAAACTGGCGTCTCTCAGTCCCCTTTCCTCTCTCTCAGGGAGGTATCTGTACACTGACTGG
>NC_052165.1:92139736-92175207 GCF_902713615.1 Scyliorhinus canicula | reverse complement strand
TTCCTCCAAATCATTTATATATACTACGAACAGCAAAGATCCCAGCACTGATCCCTGCGGAACACCACTAGTCACAGCCCTCCAATCAGAAAAGCACCCTTCCATTGCTACTCTCTGCCTTCTATGACCTCGCCAGTTCTTTTTCCACCTTGCCATCTCTGATTCCGTGTGACTTCACCGTCTGTACCAGTCAGCCATGAGGGACCTTGTCAAAGGCCTTACTGAAGGCCACATAGACAACATCCACTACCCTACCCTCATCAATAATCTTTGTCACTTCCTCAATAAACATGATCAAGTTAGTGAGACATGACCTCCCCTTCACAAAACCGTGCTGTCTATCGCTAATATACCCACTTGCTTCCAAATGGGAGTAAATGCTGTCTTAAGAATTCTCTCCAATAATTTCCCTACCAGTGATGTGAGGCTCACCGGCCTGTAGTTCCCTGGATTTTCCTTGCTACCCTTCTTCAACAAAGGAACAACATTGGCTATTCTCCAGTCCTCCGGGACATCACCTGTAGCCAGTGACGATCCAAAGATTTCGGTCAATGCCCCAGCAATTTCCTCCCTTACCCCTCTCAGTATTCTGGGGTAAATCCCCTCAGGCCCTGGAGACATCAAGCCCTCCTGATTCCTTGCTTAAGTTCCTTCCTAGTGTCCTTATATTCCTCACAGGCTTCGTCTGTTCCCAGCCTTCTAGCCCTGACAAATGCTCCCTTTTTCTTTTGGACTAGTCTCACAATATCCCTCGATATCTAAAGTTCCTGAAAAGTGCTGTATGTATCCTGCATCCTTACAGGAACGTGCCGGTCCTGAATTTCTAGCAACTGACATTTGAAAGCCTCCCACGTGCCAGATGTTGATTTACCCTCAAAAATATGTCCCCAATCTCGATTCTTCAATTCCCGCCTAATATTGTTGTAATTTGCCTTCCCCCAATTTAGTATCTTCAGCCGAGGACCACTCTGACCTTTATCCATCAGTAAAAAAACATACTGAATTGTGATCAATGTTCCCATACTGCTCCCCTCCTGAAACTTCTACCACCTGGCCGGGCATATTCCCCAATACCGGGTCCAGTACAGCCCCTTCCCTAGTTGGACTGTCTACATATTGTTTTAAGAAGCCCTCCTGGATGCTCCTTACAAACTCTGCCCCATCCAGGTCCCTAGCACTAAGTGAGTCCCAGTCAATATTGGGGAAGTTGAAGTCTCCCATCACAACAACCCTGTTGTTTTTACTCCTTTCAAAAATCTGTCCACATATCTGCTCCCATATCTGCCGCTGGCTGTTGGGAGGCCTGGAGTAAACCCCCAAAATGGTGACTGCACCCTTCCTATTCCTGATCTCTACCCATATAGCCTCACAGCATGAGCCGTCCGAGGTATCCTCCCGCAGTACAGCTGTGATATTCTCCTTAACCAGTAGTCCAACTCCCTCACCCCTTTCACATCCCCCTCTATCCCAACTGGAACATTGAGCTGCCAATCCTGTCCCTCCCTCAACCAGGTCTCTGTAATGGCAACAAATCATAGTTCGAAGTACTAATCCAAGCTGTAAATTCTCTGCCTTACCTGTCATACATCTCGCAGTGAAACAAATGTGCTTCAGACCACCAGTCCCGCTGTGTTCAGCAATATCTCCCTGCCTGCTCTTCCTCTCAGTCTTACTGACTCTATTCTCTAGATCCCCCTTCAGTTATTTCACCTTCTGACCTACTACTCCCCTGCCAAACTAGTTTAAACCTTCCCGTTTGACTTAGCAAACATCGCAGCCAGGATATTTCAGCCCCTACTGTTCAGGAGCAACCCCTCCTTCTTGTACAGATCCCACCTGCCCTGGAAGAGATCCCAATGGTCCAGATATCTGAAACCCTCCCTCATACACCACTTGTTTAATCACGTGTTTAGCTGCTCTATCCTCCTATTTCTAGCCTCACCGGCATGTGGCACAGGGAGTAATTCCGAGATTACAACCCTAGAGGTCCCGCTTTTTAAATTTTCTACCTAATTCCCTGAACTCCCCCTGCAGGACCTCATCACTCTTCCTGCCTATGCCGTTAGCACCAATATTTACCACAACCTCTGGCTGTTCACCCTCCCCCTTCAGAATGCCCCCTGCCGGTTAGAGACATCCTGGACCCTGGCACCAGAGAGGCAACACACCATCCTGGAGTCTCTTTCACGTCCACAGAAGCGCCTATCTGTGTCCCTTATTATTGAGTCCCCGATAACTATCGCTCTTTCTCTCTTTGACCCTCCAACAGAGCCAGCCGTGGTGTCACTGCTGTGGCCTCTGCTGTTGTTTTTCCTGATAGGCCACCCCCCCAATTGTATCGAAAAGGGTAGACTTGTTAGAGTGGGGGGGGGGGGGGGGGAGACAGTCACAGGGGATTCCTGCACTGACTGCCTGCCCCATCTGGTGGTCACCCATCTCCCTGCCTGCACCCCTGACTGCCGCTTTCCACCACCTGCAAGCTCCTCAGTTCATCCAACGTCTTCTCGAACTGATCCATGTGGTCTGTCTGTGAGGAGCTGCAACTGGGGGCACTTCCTGCAGATGTATTTGTCCCGAATGCGGGAAGCTTCACGGACCTCCCACATCTCACAAGTGAAGCATTTTACCCCTCTAGCTGCCATTTCTGGAACGAGTTAATAAATTAATTTAAAAGTAAATTAAATTATTAATTTAGGGCCTGTAGTGGGGTAGGGGAGGGGGGGGGGGAGTAATGTAGGTTCACCAGGTTCGGATGAGAGGGATGAGAGGGATTGTCCCCCCCGGCCCAATGAGGAGAGATCACGGAGAACGGGTCTATATTCCTGCAGCTTAGAGGAACGAGAGGCAACCTGATTGAAGCAGCTGAAATTCGGAAGGGGCTTTGACAGGGTCGATGCTGAGGGGCAGTTGGACGCTGAGCGGGGACATTGAGGGGAGACTGGGAGAGTGCGGGGAGGGAGGCAGAACTGGGAGGGGGGGCAGAACTGGGAGGGGAGGGAGGCAGAGCTGGGAGGGGGGCAGAACTGGGAGGGGGGCAGACCTGGGAGGAGGGGGGGGGCAGAACTGGGAGGGGGGGAGGCAGAACTGGGAGGGGAGGGAGGCAGAACTGGGAGGGGAGGGAGGAAGAACTGGGAGGGGGGGGGCAGAACTGGGAGGGAGGCAGAACTGGGAGGAGGGGGGCAGAACTGGGAGGGGAGGCAGAACTGGGAGGGAGGCAGAACTGGGAGGGGGGGAAATGGGAGGGGGGGCAGAACTGGGAGGGGGGGCAGAACTGGGAGGAGGGGGGGGCAGAACTGGGAGGAGGGTGCAGAACTGGGAGGGGGGCAGAACTGGGAGGGGGGGAGGCAGAACTGGGAGGTGGCAGAACTGGGAGGGGGGGGCAGAACTGGGAGGGGGCAGAACTGGGAGGGGAGGGAGGCAGAACTGGGAGGGGGGAGGCAGAACTGGAGGGGAGGGAGGACAGAACTGGAGGAGGGGGGGCAGAACTGGGAGGGGGGGGGCAGAACTGGGAGGGGGGGAGGCAGAACTGGGAGGGGCAGAACTGGGAGGGGGGGGCAGAACTGGGAGGGGGGGCAGAACTGGGAGGGGGGGGCAGAACTGGGAGGAGGGGGCAGAACTGGGAGGGGGCAGAACTGGGAGGGGAGGGAGGCAGAACTGGGAGGAGGGGGCAGAACTGGGAGGGGGGAGGCAGAACTGGGAGGGGGGGAGGCAGAACTGGGAGGGGGCAGAACTGGGAGGGGGGGGGCAGACCTGGGAGGGGGGGCAGAACTGGGAGGAGGGGTGAGGCAGAACGGGGAGGGGGCGCAGAACTGGGAGGGGGGCAGAACTGGGAGGGGGGCAGAACTGGGAGGAGGAGGGGGGCAGAACTGGGAGGGGGGGCAGAACTGGGAGGAGGGGGCTGAACTGGGAGGAGGGGGGGGCAGAACTGGGAGGAGGGGGGCAGAATTGGGAGGAGGGGGGGGCAGAACTGGGAGGGGGCAGAACTGGGAGGGGGGCAGAACTGGGAGGAGGGGGGGCAGAACTGGGAGGAGGGGGGCAGAACTGGGAGGAGGGGGGAGGCAGAACTGGGAGGAGGGGGGCTGAACTGGGAGGAGGGGGGCAGAACTGGGAGGAGGGGGGCAGAACTGGGAGGAGGGGGGGCAGAACTGGGAGGAGGGGGGAGGCAGAACTGGGAGGAGGGGGGCTGAACTGGGAGGAGGGGGGCAGAACTGGGAGGAGGGGGGCAGAACTGGGAGGGGAGGGAGGCAGAACTGGGAGGAGGGGGGGCAGAACTGGGAGGAGGGGTGGCAGAACTGGGAGGAGGGGGGGCTGAACTGGGAGGGGGGCAGAACTGGGAAAGGGGTGGCAGAACTAGGAGGAGGGGGGGCTGAACTGGGAGGGGGGCAGAACTGGGAGGAGGGGGGGCAGAACTGGGAGAAGGGGGGAGGCAGAACTGGGAGGAGGGGGGGAGGCAGAACTGGGAGGAGGGGCAGAACTGGGAGGGGGGGCAGAACTGGGAGGGGGGGCAGAACTGGGAGGGGGGGCAGAACTGGGAGGAGGGGGCAGAACTGGGAGGAGGGGGCAGAACTAGGAGGAGGGGGGAGGCAGAACTAGGAGGAGGGGGGAGGCAGAACTGGGAGGGGGGCAGAACTGGGAGGAGGGGGGGGCAGAACTGGGAGGAGGGGAGGGCAGAACTGGGAGGAGGGGGGGCAAAACTGGGAGGATGGGGGGCAAAACTGGGAGGAGGGGGGGCAGAACTGGGAGGAGGTGGGGAGGCAGAACTGGGAGGAGGAGGGGGGCAGAACTGGGATGGGGGGAGGCAGAACTGGGAGGGGGGCAGAACTGGGAGGAGGAGGGGCAAAACTGGGAGGAGGGGGGGCAGAACTGGGAGGAGGGGGGAGGCAGAACTGGGAGGAGGAGGGGGGCAGAACTGGGAGGGGGGCAGAACTGGGAGGAGGGGGGCAGAACTGGGAAAAGGGGGGGCAGAACTGGGAGGGGAAGGAGGTAGAACTGGGAGGAGGGGGGGCAGAACTGGGAGAGGGGGCAGAACTGGGAGGGGAGGGAGGCAGAACTGGGAGGAGGGGGGGCAGAACTGGGAGGAGGGGGCAGAACTGGGAGGAGGGGGCAGAACTGGGAGGAGGGGGGCAGAACTGGGAGGGGAAGGAGGCAGAACTGGGAGGAGGGGGGGCAGAACTGGGAGGGGGGGCAGAACTGGGAGGGGAGGGAGGCAGACCTGGGAGGAGGGGGGGCAGAACTGGGAGGAGGGGGGGCAGAACTGGGAGGAGGGGGGCAAAACTGGGAGGAGGGGGGCAAAACTGGGAGGAGGGGGGCAGAACTGGGAGGAGGGGGGCAGAACTGGGAGGAGGGGGGAGGCAGAACTGGGAGGAGGGGGCAGAACTGGGAGGAGGGGGGCAGAACTGGGAGGAGGGGGGAGGCAGAACTGGGAGGGGGGGAGGCAAAACTGGGAGGAGGGGGGCAGTACTGGGAGGAGGGGGGGGCGTACCCCGGGGAGAGCCGAGTGTACAATGTGAGCAGGATTATTTGAGCGGAATGCTGTAACATCTCCATCTCGCAGGTATTGAACTGATTGAGAAAATGGCGTCTCCGAGGGTGATTAAAACTCACCTCCCGATCCAACTGGTTCCCAAATCCTTCTGGGAGCAGGACTGTAAGGTAGGGACCCGGGACACATCGCTCCCTCCTCCCCCCAATCACCCCCATCGACCCCGTAAACCCCTCATCCCTCACCCTGTTCAACACTCCCTCACTCCCCCCTCCCTCAGTCTCCAAACTGTGGGACTCCCTCACTCTCCCCTCCCTCAGTCTCCAAACTGTGGGACTCCCTCACTCCCCCCTCCCTCAGTCTCCAAACTGTGGGGCCCCCTCACTCTCCCCTCCTTCACTACCCCCTCCCTCAGTCTCCAACCTGTGGGTCTCCCTCACTCCCCCCTCCCTCAGTCTCCAAACTGTGGGTCTCCCTCACTACCCCCTCCTTCACTACCCCCTCCCTCAGTCTCCAAACTGTGGGACTCCCTCACTCCCCCCTCCCTCAGTCTCCAAACTGTGGGTCTCCCTCACTCCCCCCTCCCTCAGTCTCCAAACTGTGGGTCTCCCTCCCTCCCCCCTCCCTCAGTCTCCAAACTGTGGGACTCCCTCACTCCCCCCTCCCTCAGTCCCCAAACTGTGGGACTCACTCCCTCACTCCCCCCTCCCTCAGTCCCCAAACTGTGGGACTCCCTCACTCCCCCCTCCCTCACTCCCCCCTCCCTCAGTCTCCAAACTGTGGGACTCCCTCACTCCCCCCTCCCTCAGGCCCCATTCTGTGTAACTCCCTTATTCCCCCCCCTCAATCTCTATACCCTGTGACTCTCTCACACACCCCTCCCTCAGATACCAAACTGAGGAATGCTGTGACTCTGGAGGCCATATTGCAGCGGAGAACGGGGAACAAGCTGCCACCACGGTTTGTAATTTGTCTATTATGAGGAGTGATCTGAAGTCAATACAAGTAAAAAATCTAAGATCACTTGTGACAATTTTAAATACTCAATTTAAATATTTATTAAATTAAAGGGAAAATAGGATATCATCTATAGATGTAATAACACCTTTACACCATTACCAATACGTTACAAACATCTCGCAAATTATATCAGATGAAAACTAAACTGAAGCCCCCTTTTGATGGCAACAGTCCTTATGGACATTCTAATCCAGAGGAGTTTCAGTAATATTACCACAAATGCTCTTCTGCTCTTCAGGGAATCTCACCCATAATTCCCCTGTGAGGGTGATGCCAAAACCATGTTCAGGTGTCTGGTTTGAGCGCAAACGGTCTTTTTCAAGATTTCAGAGATACACCCACAAAAGCCTTCAGTCACACATTAATTGGATTGGATGGGATTGGATTTGTTTATTGTCACGTGTACCAAGGTACAGAGAAAAGTATTTTTCTGCGAGCAGCTCAACAGATCATTACATGAAATGAAAAAGGAATAAAAGAAAACACATAATAGGGTATCACAAGGTAAACAATGTAACTACATAAGCACCGGCATCGGGTGAAGCATACAGGGTGAAGTGTTAATCAGGTCAATCCATAAGAGGGTGGTTTAGGAGTCTGCTGACAGCGGGGAAGAAGGTTTTTGAGTTTGTTCGTGCGTGTTCTCAGACTTCTGTATCTCCTGCCCGATGGAAGAAGTTGGAAGAGTGAGTAAGCCGGGTGGGAGGGGTCTTTGATTATGCTGCCCGCTTTCCCAGGCAGCGGGAGGTGTAGATGGAGTCAATGGATGGGAGGCAGGTTCGTGTGATGGACTGGGCGGTATTCACGACTCTCTGAAGTTCCTTGCGGTCCTGGGCCGAGCAGTTGCCATACCAGGCTGTGATGCAGCCAGATAGGATGCTTTCTATGGTGCATCTGTAAAGGTTGGTAAGGGTTAATGTGGACATGCCGAATTTCCTTAGGTTCCTGAGGAAGTATAGGCGCTGTTGTGCTTTCTTGATGGTAGCATCGACGTGGGTGGACCAGGACAGATTTTTGGAGATTTCCAAATGGAGATCTAATAATGCTTTTCTTGCCCCTTTTAACCTTCCACTCTATTGCATCTGCAATCCATTAGATGTTCCTCTTCCCGGACTTCATCAACCTTTTTCTTACGTACCCGGGAGGAGCTGTAATTATAATGAAAACTTGTCATTTTGTCTCACAACATTTACGACCTCCCAATTGGAGATGTTTCTTTTGAAATCCTATCAGTCAACTTTAAAATCACTGCTCTTATCTGCCCAATGTAAATACTTGGTTTTGTGGTTTCTCTGCCCGACCCCCACCCTGACCCCATTCATTGCTGTTCCTACATGAATGATTTGACCTTTCTCTCTAGTTTAATTGAGCCGGTTATACCCCTGCTCACACACGCATGACCCTTTCCCTGTACATGACATGATGACGATGTGATTGCAAAAAATATTTTCCCCACTTCCGTCAATCTCCAAACTCAGGGAGTCAATCACTCGCTCCCACAAACACCTGATGGATGGAATGAAAGGAACAGAGGGTTTTGCTAATTGCTGATTCTTCCTGTTCCCAGGCCATAATAGTCGCTCGTAACGCCAAGGATAGCCTCGTATCATATTTTCACTTCCATCGCACCTGTCACCTAGTGCCGGAGCCGGGAGCCTGGCGGGAATTCTTCCAAAGCTTCATGAATGGGAAAGGTGAGAATTATCCACAAATCACCACACCCTTCAAACAGGACAGGTACAGCACGGGGTTAGATACAGAGTAAAGCTCCGTCTACACTGTCCCCATCAAACACTCCCAGGACAGGTACAGCACGGGGTTAGATACAGAGTAAAGCTCCCTCTACACTGTCCCCATCAAACACTCCCAGGACAGGTACAGCACGGGGTTAGATACAGAGTAAAGCTCCGTCTACACTGTCCCCATCAAACACTCCCAGGACAGGTACAGCACGGGGTTAGATACAGAGTAAAGCTCCCTCTACACTGTCCCCATCAAACACTCCCAGGACAGGTACAGCACGGGGTTAGATACAGAGTAAAGCTCCCTCTACACTGTCCCCATCAAACACTCCCAGGACAGGTACAGCACGGGGTTAGATACAGAGTAAAGCTCCCTCTACACTGTCCCCATAAAACACTCCCAGGACAGGTACAGCACGGGGTTAGATACAGAGTAAAGCTCCCTCTACACTGTCCCCATCAAACACTCCCAGGACAGGTACAGCACAGGGTTAGATACAGAGTAAAGCTCCCTCCTACACTGTCCCCATCAAACACTCCCAGGACAGGTACAGCACGGGGTTAGATACAGAGTAAAGCTCCCTCTACACTGTCCCCATCAAACACTCCCAGGACAGGTATAGCACGGGGTTAGATACAGAGTAAAGCTCCCTCTACACTGTCCCCATCAAACACTCCCAGGACAGGTACAGCACGGGGTTAGATACAGAGTAAAGCTCCCTCTACACTGTCCCCATCAAACACTCCCAGGACAGGTACAGCACGGGGTTAGATACAGAGTAAAGCTACCTCTACACTGTCCCCATCAAACACTCCCAGGACAGGTACAACATGGGTTAGATACAGAGTAATGCTCCCTCTACACTGTCCCTATCAAACACTCCCAGGACAGGTACAGCACGGGGTTAGATACAGAGTAAAGCTCCCTCTACACTGTCCCCATCAAACACTCCCAGTACAGGTACAGCATGGGTTAGATACAGAGTAAAGCTCCCTCTACACTGTCCCCATCAAACACTCCCAGGACAGGGATAGCACGGGGTTAGATACAGAGTAAAGCTCCCTCTACACTGTCCCCATCAAACACTCCCAGGACAGGTATAGCACAGGCTTAGATACAGAGTAAAACTCCCTCTGCACTGTCCCCATCAAACACTCCCAGGACAGGTATAGCACAGGCTTAGATACAGAGTAAAGCTCCCTCTACACTGTCCCCATCAAACACTCCCAGGACAGGTACAGCACGGGGTTAGATACAGAGTAAAGCTCCCTCTACACTGTCCCCATCAAACACTCCCAGGACAGGGATAGCACGGGGTTAGATACAGAGTAAAGCTCCCTCTACACTGTCCCCATCAAACACTCCCAGGACAGGTACAGCACGGGGTTAGATACAGAGTAAAGCTCCCTCTACACTGTCCCCATCAAACACTCCCAGGACAGGTATATCACAGGCTTAGATACAGAGTAAAGCTCTCTCTACACTGTCCCCATCAAACACTCCCAGGGCAGGTACAGCATGGGGTTAGATACAGAGTAAATCGTCCTCTACACTGTCCCCATCAAACACTCCCAGGACAGGAACAGCACAAGTTAGATACAGAGTAAAGCTCCCTCTACACTGTCCCCATTAAACACTCCCAGGATAGGTACAGCACGGGGTTAGATACAGAGCAAAGCTCCCTCTACACTGTCCCCATCAAATACTCCCAGGACAGGTACAGCACGGGGTTAGATACAGAGTAAAGCTCCCTCTACACTGTCCCCATCAAACACTCCCAGGATAGGGCAGCACGGTAGCCTTGCGGATAGCACAATTGCTTCACAGCTCCAGAGTCGCAGGTTCGATTCCGGCTTGGGTCACTGTCTGTGCGGAGTCTGCACATCCTCCCCGTGTGTGTGTGGGTTTCCTCCGGGTGCTCCGGTTTCCTCCCACAGTCCAAAGATGTGCAGGTTAGGTGGATTGGCCATGATAAATTGCCCTTAGTATCCAAAATTGCCCTTAGTGTTGGGTGGGGTTACTGGGTTATGGGGATAGGGTGGAGGTGTTGACCGTGGGTAGGGTGCTCTTTCCAAGAGTCGGTGCAGACTTGATGGGCCGAATGGCCTCCTTCTTCACTGTAAATTCTATGATATTCTATGACAGGTACAGCACAGAGTTAGAACAGAGTAAAGCTCCCTCTA
This sequence comes from Scyliorhinus canicula, assembly GCF_902713615.1. NCBI lineage: Eukaryota > Metazoa > Chordata > Chondrichthyes > Carcharhiniformes > Scyliorhinidae > Scyliorhinus > Scyliorhinus canicula. Next base: position 92,164,779 of record NC_052165.1, on the reverse strand, counting down.
CTCTGTTCCTGTTCTTGTCTTTGGGAACAGGCAGAATCTCGATGGGATCTTACTGTGCCTGTTCTTGCTCTATTTCAGTGAGCCGCGGTTCCTGGTACGACCATGTGAAGGGATGGTGGGAAGCCAAGGACAAACATCGGATTCTCTTCCTCTTCTATGAGGATATAAAGGAGGTAACGGCAGTTGGAGGGACCGAGTGTGGAGGAGGATGAGTGTCTGAGGGTGTGACAGAGGGAGAGAGAACGACTGAGAGAGAGAATGAGAGTGAGTGAGAGATACAGAGAGAGAGAGATTGAGCAAATGACTGCGAGAGAGACAGTGATAGAAGCAGAGAGAGAAAGAGAGAGACAGATGGAGACACAGACACATTGGGGGAGAGGCATAGAGCCAGAGTGATAGAGAAGCAGAGAAAGACAGAAGGAGAGAGAGAAGAGAGAGAGACAGAAGAAGACAGAAAGAGAGAGAGATAGGGATGGAGATATCAGACACAGGGGTGAGTGAGAGAGAGACAGAGAGAGACAGAAAGAGAGAGAGAGAGAGATAGGGATGGAGATAGAGACAGACACAGGGGAGAGTGAGAGAGAGACAGAGAGAGAGAGTCTGAGAGTGACAGAGAGAGAGAGACAGAAAGAGAGAGAGAGTGAGGGAGAGAGACAGAGAGAGAGAGAGAAAGATTGAGCAAATGACTGCGAGAGAGACAGTGACAGAAGCAGAGAGAGACAGATGGAGAGACAGACACATTGGGGGAGAGGCAGAGAGCCAGAGAGATAGAGAAGCAGAGAAAGACAGGAGAGAGAGAGAGAGAAGAGAGAGAGATAGATTGAGACAGAGAGACAGACAGTGAGAGAAAGAGATGGATTGAGAAAGAGAGTGATAGACACTGGGCCAGAGAGACGGAGAGACAGAATCTGAGTCACAGAGAAAGAGATAGACAGAGAGAGACAGCAAGAGAGAGAGAGAGATAGGGATGGAGATAGAGACAGACACAGGGGAGAGTGAGAGAGAGACAGAGAGAGACAGAAAGAGAGAGATAGGGATGGAGATTGAGACAGACACAGGGGAGAGTGAGAGAGTGACAGAGAGAGAGAGTCTGAGAGTGACAGAGAGAGAGAGACAGGAAGAGAGAGTGAGGGAGAGAGACAGAGGGAGAGGAGAGAGAGAGAGAGAGGGAGAGACAGAGGGAGAGGAGAGAGAGAGACAGAGAGAGAGTCTGACAGTGACAGAGAGAGAGACAGAGAGAGAGAGAGTGAGGGAGAGAGACAGAGGGAGAGGAGAGAGAGAGAGTGAGGGAGAGAGACAGAGGGAGAGGAGAGAGAGAGAGAGGGAGACAGACAGTAATAGACAGAGATCTAGAAACATAGAAAATTGGTGCAAGAGGAGGCCATTTGGCCCTTCCAGCCTACCCCACCATTCAATATGATCATGGCTGACCGTGCAAATTCAGTATCCCACTCCCGCTTTCTCTACATACCCCTTGATCCCTCGAGCCGCATAGGGCCACACCAGCTCCCTCTTGAATATATCCAACAGACTGTCCCCAACAGCTTTCTGTGGCAGAGAATGCCACAAGTTCGCAACTCTCTGAGTGAAGAGGTTCTTCCTCATCTCAGTCCTGAATGGCTGACCCCTTATTCTTGGGCTGTGACCCCCTAATTCTGGACGTCTCCAACATCGGGAACCTTCTTCCCACACCAAGCCTATCCAGTCCCATCAGGATTTTATATGTTTCTATGAGATCCCCCCTCATTCCTCTAAACTCCAGTCAGTACAAGCCCAGTCGTTCCCGTCTTCATACGTCAGTTCTGGGTGCTCGGTCCCCCATCTCACTGACCCCTGACCCCAGTTCTGGTTTCCTGGTTCCCCTGTCTCAGTGACCCATGACCCCGGGTTTGGTTATTCAGTCCCCCCGTCTCACTAACCCCTGACCCCGGTTCTGGTTTCCCGGTTCCCCCTGTCTCACTGACCCATGACCCCTGGTCTGCTTATTCAGTCCCCCCCGTCTCTCTGACCCCTGACCCCGGTTCTGGTTTCTCGGTCCCCCCTTTCTCACTGACCCATGAGGTCTCTAACTCCGGTCCATTCCCATCCTATAGAATCCCAGACGGGAGATCCTGAAGGTGGCCGAGTTCATGGAGAAGGTTCTGGAAGAGGACGTCATTGAGAAGATCGTTCACCTTTCCTCCTTCAAGGTCATGAAGGACAATCCGATGGCCAATTACACCACAGTCCCGATGGACATCATGGATCAGAACATCTCCAGGTTCATGCGCAAGGGTAGGTTTCAGGGGTCAAGAGTAAACAAAATGAGGGTTCGTGATTGAGGTATGGTATGGCCTTTCAGCTTGGTATGGATCCTGCTCTGTCCAAGACGGCAGGAAACTACAAAACATTGTGAATGTAGCCCAGTCCATCATGCAAACCAGTCTCCCATCCATTGATTCTGTCTATAATTCCCGCTGCCTTGGAAAGGCAGCGGCATAATTAAGGACCCCGCGCACCCCGGACATACTCTCTTCCACCTTCTCCGTCAGGAAAAAGATACCAAAGTTTGAGGTCACGTACCAACCGACTCAGGAACAGCTCCTTCCCTACTGCCATCAGACTTTTGAATGGACCTACCTCGTATTAAGTTGATCTTTTCTCTACACCTTGCTGTAACTGTAACATTATATTCTGCCGTCTCTCCTTCCTTCCCTATGTACCGTACGCATTGTTTGTACAGCATGCAAGAAACAATACTTTTCACTGTATACTAATACATGTGACAATAATAAATCAAATCAAAATCTAAAACCCTTTGTGCGCTGTGGAGCAGCCCAAGGCCCAGCCTTTCCGGGTAGGCCGGATTGGGCCTCCCCTGAACCGACCCCATGAACGGCCTCCATTCTGGGCTGGGAGAGACGATCCAGCCATTGAAAAGGGTCAATGTAGAGCATGCGGAGCGGGGTGGCTCCCTGAGACCCTGTCTCCCTCTCCTCACACACACACACACCAGGAAAGGCTCAAGCTGTAAGTCCCACCTTTGTACTAAATCATTCACGGGATGTGGGGCATCGCTGGCGGTTAATAAATCATTGATAGCTTTAGCTACAAGTGTTCTGGAACAAGAATATTACACTGGCAACTGGAGAGGGTCCCATCACACTCCTGACTTGTGTCCTTGTAGATGGTGGACAGGCTTTGGGGGGAGTCAGGAGGTGAGTTACTCTCCGCAGGATTCCCAGCCTCTGACCTGCTCTGGGAGCCGCAGTGTTTATATGGCTGGGTCCAGTTCAGTTTCTGATCAATGGTCACCCCCAGGATGTTGATGGGGGAATTCAGCGATGGGAATGCCTTCAAATATCAAGGGGCGATGATGAGTGTCCTCGGCCCCAACCACCTAAAGCTGCTTCATCAATGACCTTCCCTCCATCGTAAGGTCCGAAGTGGGGATGTTCGCTGCTGACTGCACAATGTTCAGCACCATTCACAACTCCTCAGACACTGAAGCCGTCCATGTCCAAATCCATCTCCCCTTGACATTCAATGACATCACCATCGCTGAATCCCCCACTGTCAACATCCAGGGGGGCTACCATTGGCCAGAGACACTGCAGGAAGTCGCCAAGCCTCCGTCAACAGGGAGCGAGGGGAATGTGGATCCCAGGGAGGGAATGGATGGGAAGAGGAAAATCCAAACACATCAGCACGGGAATGACACCCACATATATTGACACACTCTCTCCCTCTCTCCACCTCTCTCTTTCCCACGCTCTACTTCTCTCTCTCTCTCTCTCTCTCTCTCTTTCCCACTCTCTCTTTCCCACTCTCTCCCTCTCTCTCTCCCTCTCTCTTTCCCACTCTCTCCCTCTCTCTCTCCCACTCTCTCTCTCTCTTTCTCTTTCTCACTCTGTCCCTCTCTCTTTCCCACTCTCTCCCTCTCTCTTTCCCACTCTCTCTCTCTCTCCGTCTCTCTTTCCCACTCCCTCTCTTTCCCACTCCCTCTCTCTCTCCCTCTCTCTTTCCCTCTCTCTCCCACTTTCCCGCTCTCTCTCTCTCTTTCCCACTCTCTCTCTGTCCCTCTCTCTGCTTCCCTCACACTATCTCTCTCCCTTCTGTCCCATCACACACTCTGGTTCTTTCTCTCACTCTGTCTCTCTCTCCTGCTCCCTCTCTCTTTGTATCTCTGCCTCAATTCCTCTCAATATTTACTGTCTATACATCTCTCTGTCTCTCTCTCTCTCTGGCTTCTTCTCTGTCTCATCATCTCACTCTCTCCCTTTGTCTCTCTCTCTCTCTTGTGCCTTCACCCCCTCCCTGTCTGTCTCTCTCTCCCTCTCTCTCTCCGTCACTCTGACTCACTCTGTCTCTCTCTCTCTCACAGGTGAGGTTGGAGACTGGAAGAATCACTTCACAGTGGCTCAGAATGAAGATTTTGATGAACACTATGAGAGACAGATGGGTTACAGCTCACTGAAGTTTCGCAACGTCCTGTAACCACTCTGAGCGATAAAGCAAATAAACTTCTCCAATCACCAAAAACACAAACTCGGATTATTTCACATCAACTCTGATCCATCATTGAACAGATTACAGATATCTGCCTGAGAGAGAGAGAGGGGACTGATGAGACACCAGTCAGTGTACAGATATCTCCCTGAGAGAGAGAGGGGACTGAGAGACACCAGTCAGTGTACAGATATCTCCCTGAGAGAGAGGGGGACTGAGAGACACCAGTCAGTGTACAGATATCTCCCTGAGAGAGAGAGGGGACTGAGAGACACCAGTCAGTGTACAGATATCTCCCTGAGAGAGAGGGGACTGAGAGACACCAGTCAGTGTACAGATATCTCCCTGAGAGAGAGGGGACTGAGAGACACCAGTCAGTGTACAGATATCTCCCTGAGAGAGAGAGGGGACTGAGAGACACCAGTCAGTGTACAGATATCTCCCTGAGAGAGAGGGGACTGAGAGACACCAGTCAGTGTACAGATATCTCCCTGAGAGAGAGAGGGGACTGAGAGACACCAGTCAGTGTACAGATATCTCACTGAGAGAGAGGGACTGAGAGACACAAGTCAGTGTACAGACATCTCCCTGAGAGAGAGGGAGGACTGAGAGACACCAGTCAGTGTACAGATATCTCCCTGAGAGAGAGAGGACTGAGAGACACAAGTCAGTGTACAGATATCTCCCTGAGAGAGAGGGGACTGAGAGACACCAGTCAGTGCACAGATCTCTCCCTCAGAGTGAGAGGGGACTGAGAGAAACCAGTCAGTGTGCAGATATCTCCCTGAGAGAGAGAGGAATCAGAGACACCAGTCAGTGTACAGATATCTCCCTGAGAGAGCAAGGGGACAGAGAGACACCAGTCAGTGTACAGATATCTCCCTGAGAGAGCGAGTCAGGGGACTGCGAGACACCAGTCAGTGTACAAATATCTCCCTGAGAGAGAGGGGACTGAGAGACACCAGTCAGTGTACAGATATCTCCCTGAGAGGGAGAGGGGACTGAGAGACACCAGTCAGTGTACAGATATCTCCATGAGAGAGAGAGGGGACTGAGAGACACCAGTCAGTGTACAGATATCTCCCTGAGAGAGAGAGGGACTGAGAGACACCAGTCAGTGTACAGATATCTCCCTGAGAGAGAGAGGGGACTGAGAGACACCAGTCAGTGTTCAGATATCTCCCTGAGAGAGAGGGGGGACTGAGAGACACCAGTCAGTGTACAGATATCTCCCTGAGAGAGAGAGGGGACTGAGATACACCAGTCAGTGTACAGATATCTCCCTGAGAGAGAGGGGGCTGAGAGACACCAGTCAGTGTACAGATATCTCCCTGAGAGAGAGAGGGGACTGAGAGACACCAGTCAGTGTACAGATATCTCCCTGAGAGAGATGGGGACTGAGAGACACCAGTCAGTGTACAGATATCTCCCTGAGAGAGCGAGTCAGGGGACTGAGAGACACCAGTCAGTGTACAGATATCTCCCTGAGAGAGAGAGGGGACTGAGAGACACCAGTCAGTGTACAGATATCTCCCTGAGAGAGAGGGGACTGAGAGACACCAGTCAGTGTACAGATATCTCCCTGAGAGAGAGGGGACTGAGAGACACCAGTCAGTGTACAGATATCTCCCTGAGAGAGAGGGAGGACTGAGAGACACCAGTCAGTGTACAGATATCTCCCTGAGAGAGAGGAGGACTGAGAGACACCAGTCAGTGTACAGATATCTCCCTGAGAGAGAGAGGGGACTGAGAGACACCAGTCAGTGTACAGATATCTCCCTGAGAGAGAGGGGACTGAGAGACACCAGTCAGTGTACAGATATCTCCCTGAGAGAGAGAGGGACTGAGAGACACCAGTCAGTGTACAGATATCTCCCTGAGAGAGAAGGGGACTGAGAGACACCAGTCAGTGTACAGATATCTCCCTGAGAGAGAGAGGGGACTGAGAGACACCAGTCAGTGTACAGATATCTCCCTGAGAGAGAGGGACTGAGAGACACCAGTCAGTGTACAGATATCTCCCTGAGAGAGAGAGGGGACTGAGAGACACCAGTCAGTGTACAGATATCTCCCTGAGAGAGAGAGGGGACTGAGAGACACCAGTCAGTGTACAGATATCTCCCTGAGAGAGAGAGGGGACTGAGAGACACCAGTCAGTGTACAGATATCTCCCTGAGAGAGGGAGGGGACTGAGAGACACCAGTCAGTGTACAGATATCTCCCTGAGAGAGAGAGGGGACTGAGAGACACCAGTCAGTGTACAGATATCTCCCTGAGAGAGAGAGGGGACTGAGAGACACCAGTCAGTGTACAGATATCTCCCTGAGAGAGAGAGGGGACTGAGAGACACCAGTCAGTGTACAGATATCTCCCTGAGAGAGAGAGGGGACTGAGAGACACCAGTCAGTGTACAGATATCTCCCTGAGAGAGAGAGGGACTGAGAGACACCAGTCAGTGTACAGATATCTCCCTGAGAGAGAGAGGGGACTGAGAGACACCAGTCAGTGTACAGATATCTCCCTGGGAGAGAGGGGACTGAGAGACACCAGTCAGTGTACAGATATCTCCCTGAGAGAGAGGGGACTGAGAGACACCAGTCAGTGTACAGATATCCCTGAGAGAGAGAGGGGACTGAGAGACACCAGTCAGTGTACAGATATCTCCCTGAGGAGAGGGGACTGAGAGACAACAGTCAGTGTACAGATATCTCCCTGAGAGAGAGGGGACTGAGAGACACCAGTCAGTGTACAGATATCTCCTGAGAGAGAGGGAGAGACACCAGTCAGTGTACAGATATCTCCCTGAGAGAGAGGGGACTGAGAGACACCAGTCAGTGTACAGATATCTCCCAGAGGAGAGGGGACTGAGACACCAAGTTCAGTGTAAAGATATATCCGAGACGAGAGAGGGACTGAGAGACACCAAGTCAGTGTCCCAGATATCTCCCTGAGAGCGAGAGGGGACTGAGAGGACTACCGTCAGTGTACAGATATCTCCCTGGAGAGACTAGGGGGACTGAGAGACACCAGTCAGTGTACAAATATCTCCCTGAGAGAGAGAGGGACTGAGAGACACCAGTCAGTGTACAGATATCTCCCTGAGAGAGAGGGGGACTGAGAGACACCAGTCAGTGTACAGATATCTCCCTGAGAGAGAGGGACTGAGAGACACCAGTCAGTGTACAGATATCTCCCTGAGAGAGAGAGGGGGACTGAGAGACACCAGTCAGTGTACAGATATCTCCCTGAGAGAGAGAGGACTGAGAGACACCAGTCAGTGTACAGATATCTCCCTGAGAGAGAGAGGGGACTGAGAGACACCAGTCAGTGTACAGATATCTCCCTGAGAGAGAGAGGGGACTGAGAGACACCAGTCAGTGTACAGATATCTCCCTGAGAGAGAGAGGGACTGAGAGACACCAGTCAGTGTACAGATATCTCCCTGAGAGAGAGGGGACTGAGAGACACCAGTCAGTGTTACATATATCTCCCTGAGAGAGAGAGGGGACTGAGAGACACCAGTCAGTGTACAGATATCTCCCTGAGAGAGAGAGGGGACTGAGAGACACCAGTCAGTGTACAGATATCTCCCTGAGAGAGAGAGGGACTGAGAGACACCAGTCAGTGTACAGATATCTCCCTGAGAGAGAGAGGGGACTGAGAGACACCAGTCAGTGTACAGATATCTCCCTGAGAGAGAGAGGGACTGAGAGACACCAGTCAGTGTACAGATATCTCCCTGAGAGAGAGAGGGGACTGAGAGACACCAGTCAGTGTACAGATATCTCCCTGAGAGAGAGAGGGGACTGAGAGACACCAGTCAGTGTACAGATATCTCCCTGAGAGAGAGAGGGGACTGAGAGACACCAGTCAGTGTACAGATATCTCCCTGAGAGAGAGAGGGACTGAGAGACACCAGTCAGTGTACAGATATCTCCCTGAGAGAGAGAGGGGACTGAGAGACACCAGTCAGTGTACAGATATCTCCCTGAGAGAGAGAGGGGACTGAGAGACACCAGTCAGTGTACAGATATCTCCCTGAGAGAGAGAGGACTGAGAGACACCAGTCAGTGTACAGATATCTCCCTGAGAGAGAGGGGACTGAGAGACACCAGTCAGTGTACAGATATCTCCCTGAGAGAGAGAGGGGACTGAGAGACACCAGTCAGTGTACAGATATCTCCCTGAGAGAGAGAGGACTGAGAGACACCAGTCAGTGTACAGATATCTCCCTGAGAGAGAGGGGACTGAGAGACACCAGTCAGTGTACAGATATCTCCCTGAGAGAGAGAGGGGACTGAGAGACACCAGTCAGTGTACAGATATCTCCCTGAGAGAGAGAGGACTGAGAGACACCAGTCAGTGTACAGATATCTCCCTGAGAGAGAGAGGGGACTGAGAGACACCAGTCAGTGTACAGATATCTCCCTGAGAGAGAGAGGGACTGAGAGACACCAGTCAGTGTACAGATATCTCCCTGAGAGAGAGAGGGGACTGAGAGACACCAGTCAGTGTACAGATATCTCCCTGAGAGAGAGAGGGGACTGAGAGACACCAGTCAGTGTACAGATATCTCCCTGAGAGAGAGGGGACTGAGAGACACCAGTCAGTGTACAGATATCTCCCTGAGAGAGAGGGGACTGAGAGACACCAGTCAGTGTACAGATATCTCCCTGAGAGAGAGGGGGGACTGAGAGACACCAGTCAGTGTACAGATATCTCCTGGGGATAGAGTGGAGGGCTCTGAGGGTCCTGGGGGAGACATTAATTGCCTCTGTGCTTCTGCTGCTCCCAGGCACCGACTTTGCCCTCCCAAGCTCCCTCACCCAGGCCCCCTCACATCCTTCAAATGTCCCAAGCGGAAATAAGTGTTACTGGGGCCTGACCCCTTTTTGTCAGTTTTGACAAAACCTCCTGACTTTCGTGCTCTATTTTCGAAAGCCCATCAAACCCTGAGATATCCGTAAGATTATCGTTCCAGCCACGGTTTGATCAGGCTATCACAGCCAACTCGGTTATTCATGTTATTAGTAATAAATCCCTGTTCCTTTGTAGCTGGAGCTGTGCAACATCCAGATGGCAGTTTCCAAAATGGCTGAAGCTCTCAAGCACCGCAAACAACAATCCTATTGACAGATGAGAATGTCTTGAATTAGCTGTGACATATTCTATCGGGGTATCACTCCATTTCATCCCAACTTTAAAAATGGCAAAACCTTCCAGTGAAAGTTCAGCATCAAAAGTCGACTGGAAAAGTTGACTTTTTCCTTTGAGTGATAGTTATTTTGCCGTCTTGATTTATAACGAGAACCACCCTGAGATCGACATGGACGGAGCATGTACGAGGGAATTACTCCAGACGCTGGAAGTCTGAAATATCCACGGCAGCTCCCTGGAAATCCCAGCGGGCCAGGCAGCATCTGTGGAGAGGGAGACAGAGAGTCAACATTTCTGGTCTATGATCTGTGTTCGATCTGGCGGGGGGGGGGGGGGGGGGGGGGGGGGGAAGGGGGTGAGAGACAGGCGTCACTGAGCGCGGTTTCTCCCCCCCACAGAGGCGGACAGACGTGCTGAGTATTTCCCACACTTCCCGTCGCAATTGGGGCTAAATTGACGCTTTCCTCCCGCCTGCCGTGAAGCAGTCGGACATCCTGCCAGCATCTCGTTCCCCTTCAGCGGGAAACCCCAACCAGCCGTCAACTCAAATCTGGTTTGCAGCAACCTTAAATATCTGTGTGTACTGGAGATAATGGCGTTACCATAACTCCCACTGCAGACCTCCGTGCTGCCCCTCGAGACAGTCAGGCGGCTGGGGCAAGGGCACGGCCTGACCATGAAGTTCCTCCATCATTCCTCTCTCTCCAGTGCACCTCCTTCAACCGCCCAGGTTTCTCGAGCGGCTTTCACGTGTTTCTTCACAGTGATTCCTTCGATAAAGCACCGATGTCTCTCTTACCTTGCCGTCGACAACGTTGCCACCACGGTATATAATTGGGTCCTTTTATCTTGGGCTCTCGGGGTGGGGCAGACTGCAGACATATTGGGGGATCTGTTGAACACTTGTTTATTAGAACTACATCAGAACAGGTTACAGATTAGGCCTGGAGCTCTGACCTCACCCAAATTCTCCCCAAGAGTCTAACACACGACTGCCTTGGGCAGAGCCACATCATCATCTGCTTCATATATTTGCATATCCCATCCAATAAACCTGGATGACATCAACCATTGGAGAGTTGGAGAGAAAACAAGGTAACAGCAGGAGCTCTTTCTCTAGTCCCTACCCCGCTCTCTCTCTCTCTGTCTCCACATCGCTCTCTCACTGTGTCTACATCGCTCTCTTTGTCTCTACATCACTGTCTCTCTCTCTGTCTCTACATCGCTCTCTCTCTGTCCCTACCCCGCTCTCTCTATCTCTGTCTCTACATCGCTCTCTCACTGTGTCGACATCGCTCTCTGTCTCTCTGTCTCTACATCGCTCTCTCTGTCTCAACATCACTCTCTCTCTCTCTCTCTCTCTCCATCTCTCTCTCTGTCTTTCTCTGTCGCTCTGTGTCTCTCTCTCTTTTCTCTCTCTGTCTTTCTCTGTCTCTTTCTTTCTTTCTCTCAGTCTCTATCTCTCACAATCTCTCTTTCACTCTGTCTGTCTCTCTGTCTCTTTCAGTCTCTATCTGTCTCTATCTGTCTCTCACAATGTCTCTTTCGCTCTGTCTCTCTCTCTCTCTCACAGTCTCTATCTGTCTCTTACAATCTCTCTTTCGCTCTGTCTGTCTGCCTCTGTCTCTTTCTGTGCCCCTCATTCTGGTCTCTGTGTCATTTCACAGTAACTTCATTTGAATCCTACTTGTGACGATAAGCGATTTTCATTTCTCTCTCTCTATCTCTGAACCGGGCCCCTTGCCCAGAGAGAAGGCGAAGGAATGAAACCAAACTGGTTCCAGTCCTGTCAACACTTGCAATCTGTCTCCTCGATTGGTGACAAACTCCTCCTCAAAGTTAAACCCAATTCACAGCTCAAAGATTAAACTGACTGAGATTCAATAAGGTAAGGACATAGAACATAGAGAAATACAGCACAGAACAGGCCCTTCGGCCCACAATGTTGTGCCAAACTTTTGTCCTAGGTTAATCACAGATCATAGAATTTTGGACACTAAGGGCAATTTATCATGGCCAATCCACCCAACCTGCACATCTTTGGACTGTGGGAGGAAACCGGAGCACCCGGAGGAAACCCACGCAGACACGGGGAGGATGTGCAGACTCCGCACAGACAGTGACCCAAGCCGAAATCAAACCTGGGACCCTGGAGCTGTGGAGCAATTGTGCTATCCACAATGCTACCGTGCTGCCCTTAAGAACAAATTAATCTACACTCCATTATTCTACCCTAATCCATGTACCTATCCAATAGCCGCTTGAAGGTCCCTAACGTTTCCGACTCAACTACTTCCACAGACAGTGCATTCCATGCCCCCACTACTCTCTGGGTAAAGAACCTACCTCTGACATCCCCCCTATATCTTCCACCATTCACCTTAAATTTATGTCCCCTTGTAATGGTGTGTCCACCCGGGGAAAAAGTCTCTGACTGTCTACTCTATCTATTCCCCTAATCATCTTATAAACCTCGATCAAGTCGTCCCTCATCCTTCTCCGTTCTAATGAGAAAAGGCCTAGCACCCTCAACCGTTCCTCATAAGACGTACTCTCCATTCCAGACAACATCCTGGTAAATCTCCTTTGCACCTTTTCCAAAGCTTCCACATCCTTCCTAAAATGAAGTGTCCAGAACTGGACACAGTACTCCAAATGTGGTCTGACCAAGGTTTTGTACAGCTGCATCATCACCTCACGGCTCTTAAATTCAATCCCTCTGCTAATGAACAGGCTAACACACCATAGGCCTTCTTCACAGCTCTATCCACTTGAGTGGCAACTTTCAAAGATCTATGAACATAGACCCCAAGATCTCTCTGCTACTCTACATTGCCAAGAACCCTACCGTTAACCCTGTATTCCGCATTCATATTTGTCCTTCCAAAATGGACAACCTCACACTTGTCAGGGTTAAACTCCATCTGCCACTTCTCAGCCCAGCTCTGCATCCGATCGATGTCTCTTTGAAGCCGACAACAGCCCTCCTCACTATCCACAACTCCACCAATCTTCGTATTGTCTGCAAATTTGCTGACCCACCCTCATCCTGAATGAATTGACCATGTGCTGCCCAGTTTCAGGATCCTGGAGATGGAGCTGGACTATCATCCGGAGCTGCGAGACGATACAGTCAGGAGGGCCGCAGCTCAAACTGCTGGAAAGATGTCCCCTTACCCGACTGGGTGGCTGATAACTGGGAGACGGTGAAAACTTCAAGGCCAAGCCCGATGACCTGCTCATCGCCACCTACCCCAAATCAGGTGAGTGGAGAACAGGCCTCACAGTGGGGGGGAGAGGGCCCAGGCCTCACGGTGGGGAGAGAGGCACAGTCACACAGTGGATGGAAAGGGCCCAGGCCTCACAGTGGAGGGAGAGGGGTGCAAGCCTCACGATGGGCGAGGGCCCAGGCCTCACGGTGAAGGGCGAGGGCCCAGGCCTCACAGTGGAGAGAGAGGGCCTGGGCCTCACTGTGCTGGACGAGGGCCCAGGCCTCTGTGCAGGACAAGGTCCCAGGCATCACTGTGCAGGATGTGGGCCCAGGCCTCTCTGTGCAGGACGAGGGCCCAGGCCTCTGTGCAGGATGAGGGCCCAGGCCTCATTGCGGAGGATGAGGGCCCAGGCCTCACTGTGCAGGATGAGGGCCCAGGGATCACTGTGCTGGATGAGGGCCCAGGCCTCACTGTGCAGGATGAGGGCCCAGGCCTCACTGTGCAGGATGAGGGCTCAGGCCTCTGTGCAGGATGTGGGCCCAGGCCTTACTGTGCAGGATGTGGGCCCAGGCCTCACTGTGCAGGATGAGGGCCCAGGGATCACTGTGCAGGATGAGGGCTCAGGCCTCTGTGCAGGATGAGGGCCCAGGCCTTTCTGTGGAGGATGAGGGCCCAGGCCTCTGTGCAGGATGAGGGCCCAAGCCTTACTGTGGAGGATGAGGGCCGAGGCCTCACTGTGCAGGATGAGGGCCCAGGGATCACTGTGCAGGATGAGGGCCCAGGCCTCACTGTGCAGGATGAGGGCCCAGGCCTCATGGTGGAGTGGGCCCAGGCCTCATGGTGGAAGCTAAGGGCCCAGGCCTGACGGTGGGTTGGGAGAGTCCAGGCATTACGATGGGGGACACCATTTGAGGAGCGCTGCTGGAAACTGTGTGAATTTGATTCTCTCGACCACTCATGGGGATGTTTAAAGTCTCTGTGTGTCTCTCACTCTAACTCTGTTCCTCCATCTCTCTGACAATTTCACCCACTCTCTCTGTTCCCCTCTCACTCTCTCTGTTCCCATCTCACTTTCACATGTCTCTGTTCCTCTCTCTCTCTGTCACACTCTCTCACACTCTCTCTGTTCCTCTCTCTCTCTCACACTCTCTCTGTTCCTCTCTCTCTGTCACACTCTCTCTCTCACTGTCTCTGTTCCTCTCTCTCTCTGTCACGCTCTCTCTCTCACTCTCTCTGTTCCTCTCTCTCTCTCTGTCACGCTCTCTCTCACACTCTCTTTGTTTGTCTCTCTCTCTGTCACACTCTCTCACACTCTCTCTGTTCCTCTCTCTCTCTGTCACACTCTCTCACACTCTCTCTGTTCCTCTCTCTCTCTGTCACACTCTCTCTGTTCCTCTCTCTCTCTCTCACTCTCTCTGTTCCTCTCTCTCTCTCTCACACTCTCTCACACTCTCTCTGTTCCTCTCTCACTGTCACATGTCTCTGTTCCTCTCTCTCTGTCACACTCTCTCACACTCTCTGTTCCTCTCTCTCTCTGTCACACTCTCTCTGTTCCTCTCTCTCTCTGTCACACTCTCTCTGTTCCACTCTCTCTCTGTCACATTCTCTCTCACACTCTCTCTGTTCCTCTCTCACTGTCACATTCTCTCTCACACTCTCTTTGTTCGTCTCTCTCTCTGTCTCTCACTCTGTCTCTCTCTGTCTCTCTCTGTCTCTCTCTCTCTCTCTCTCTCTTTCTCTCCCTCTCTCTCTCACTCTCTCTCCCTCTCTCCACAGGGACAACATGGATGCAGGAAATTGTGGATCTGATCAATCAGAACGGTGATGTGAAGATGTGTAAACGAACTCCCGTCTATGAACGAATCCCCTACCTCGAATTTTTTGAGGATGAGGGGCCACCTGGTGAGACCCTTTATCTCGGGGAGGTGGGGAGGTGGGGGAGGGGGGGGGCGGTGGTTGGGCTGTAAAAGTTGGGAAGTTTTGCTCCAACTGTTGGTGTTTCTGCAGCTGGAGTACTGCTTACGATTTGGATCTCCTTACTCACGGAGAGAGAGACTGGTGTCGGAGGCAGTTCAGAGGAGGTTCCCCGGGGTGATGCCTGGGATGGGGGGGGGGGGTATTTGTCTTGTGAGGTTTGGGCAGGTTGGGGCGACACACCCATTGGAGTTTAGAAGAATGAGAGGGGGGGGCTCGACACGGCGAATGCTGAGAGGATGTTTCCCCCCGTACACCGGGGAGAGTCGGTGCCCGTGGGGAGGGACCCGTACCCCGGGGAGAGTCGGTGCCCGTGGGGGGGAGGGACCCATACCCCGGGGAGAGTCGGTGCCCGTGGGGGAGGGACCCGTACCCCAGGGAGAGTCGGTGCCCGTGGGGGGGGGAGACCCGTACCCCGGGGAGAGTCGGTGCCCGTGGGGGGAGGGACCCGTTCCCCGGGGAGGGTCGGTGCCCGTGGGGAGGGACCCTTACCCCGGGGAGAGTCGGTGCCCGTGGGGAGGGTCCCGTACCCCGGGGAGAGTCGGTGCCCGTGGGGAGGGTCCCGTACCCCGGGGAGAGTCGGTGCCCGTGGGGAGGGTCCCGTACCCCGGGGAGAGTCGGTGCCCAGTGGGAGGGGGACCCCGGGGAGAGTCGGTGCCCAGTGGGGGTGACCCCGGGGAGAGTCGGTGACCCCGGGGAGGGACCGTGACCCCGGGGAGAGTCGGTGCCCGTGGGGAGGGTCCCGTACCCCGGGGAGAGTCGGTGCCCGTGGGGGGGTCCCGTACCCCGGGGAGAGTCGGTGCCCGTGGGGAGGGGGACCCGTACCCCGGGGAGAGTCGGAGCCCGTGGGGAGGGTCCCGTACCCCGGGGAGAGTCGGTGCCCGTGGGGAGGGGGACCCGTACCCCGGGGAGAGTCGGTGCCCGTGGGGAGGGTCCCGTACCCCGGGGAGAGTCGGTGCCTGTGGGGAGGGGGACCCGTACCCCGGGGAGAGTCGGTGCCCGTGGGGAGGGTCCCGTACCCCGGGGAGAGTCGGTGCCCGTGGGGAGGGGGACCCGTACCCCGGGGAGAGTCGGTGCCCGTGGGGAGGGTCCCGTACCCCGGGGAGAGTCGGTGGCCGTAGGGAGGGATTCGTACCCCGGGGAGAGTCGGTGCCCATGGGGGGGGGGACCCGTACCCCGGGGAGAGTCAGTGCTCATGGAGGAGTGCGCCCTGAGGAGAGTGGTGTCTACAATGTGAGCAGGATTATTTGAGCGGAATGCTGTAACATCTCCATCTCGCAGGTATTGAACTGATTGAGAAAATGGCGTCTCCGAGGGTGATTAAAACTCACCTCCCGATCCAACTGGTTCCCAAATCCTTCTGGGAGCAGGACTGTAAGGTAGGGACCCGGGACACATCGCTCACCCCCTCCCCCCCCCAATCACCCCCATCGACCCCGTAAACCCCTCATCCCTCACCCTGTTCAACACTCCCTCACTCCCCCCTCCCTCAGTCTCCAAACTGTGGGACTAGCTCACTCCCTCCTCCCTCAGTCTCCAAACTGTGGGACTCCCTCACTCCCCCTCCCTCACTCCCCCCTCCCTCAGTCCCCAAACTGTGGGACTCCCTCACTCCCCCTCCCTCACTCCCCCCTCCCTCAGTCTCCAAACTGTGGGACTACCTCACTCCCCCTCCCTCCCTCAGTCCCCAAACTGTGGGACTCCCTCACTCCCCCCTCCCTCAGTCCCCAAACTGTTGGACTCCCTCACTCCCCCCTCCCTCAGCCTCCAAACTGTGAGACTCCCTCACTCCCCCCTCCCTCAGTCCCCAAACTGTGGGTCTCCCTCCCTCCCCCCCTCCCTCAGTCCCCAAACTGTGGGACTCCCTCACTCCCCCCTCCCTCAGTCCCCAAACTGTGAGACTCCCTCACCTCCCCCCTCCCTCAGTCCCCAAACTGTGGGTCTCCCTCACTCCCCCCCTCCCTCAGTCCCCAAACTGTGGGTCTCCCTCACTCCCCCCTCCCTCAGTCCCCAAACTGTGGGACTCCCTCACCTCCCCCCTCCCTCAGTCCCCAAACTGTGGGACTACCTCACTCCCCCTCCCTCACTCCCCCCTCCCTCAGTCCCCAAACTGTGGGACTCCCTCACTCCCCCCTCCCTCAGTCCCCAAACTGTGGGACTCCCTCACCTCCCCCTCCCTCAGTCCCCAAACTGTGGGACTCCCTCACTCCCCCCTCCCTCAGTCCCCAAACTGTGAGACTCCCTCACCTCCCCCCTCACTGAGACAGGTCAGAGGGAAGAGTGAGGACTCCCTAATGGATTTGTGTTTCCTCTTCCCAGACCATAGTAGTGGCTCGAAACGCTAAAGATAATCTTGTGTCGTATTTCCATTACCTTCGGATGGACAACAAAATGCCGGAACCGGGATACTGGCTGGAATTCTTCCAAAAATTCCTGCACGGACAAGGTGGGTTTCCTCCGCACATCAACTGTAATGATGTGTATATATGTAGACAGCGAAAAGGGTTAATTATTACATCTCAGTGTAACACTGCCCACTAGAGGGCAGCATTGCATCGCACTATCAATAACAACACTGAGAGGATCTCGGCCTCTGCCAACCAGGAGCGACGAGATTGAGTGTGATAGATCCTTCACAACATAGTTTAGCACGTTTAGTTTCAATTAGTTAATACTTTAATATAAATTACTTGATTGCTAGTTATAGTTCAGTGGAGTGTGCAAACTCAATATTAATCAATTGTTACGCAATAAATGAGTTTGCTTTAAGTTGAAGACTGATGGATTGTTCACAGTCACACCACCAGACCATTCCCAATCAGGAGCAAAGTGTAAAGAGATAGATTACCCAAAGGTTAATATATCATCAACAATCCTTAACCGAGCATCAAACACTCCCAGGAAATGAAAAATGAAATGAAAATCGCTTATTGTCATGAGTAGGCTTCAATGAAGTTAGTGCGAAAAGCTCCTAGTCGCCACATTCTGCCACCTGTTCGGGGAGGCTGGTACGGAAATTGAACCGTGCTGCTGGCCTGCCTTGGCCTGCTTTAAAAGCCAGCTATTTAGCCCTGTGCTAAACCAGCCCCAGGTACAGGTACAGCACGGCGTTAGATACAGAGTAAAGCTCCCTCTACACTGCCCCCATCAAACACTCCCAGGACAGGTACAGCACGGGGTTAGATACAGAGTAAAGCTCCCTCTACACTGTCCCCATCAACACTCCCAGGGCAGGTACAGCACAGGGTTAGATACAGAGTAAAGCTCCCTCTACACTGTCCCCATCAAACACTCCCAGGACAGGTACAGCACGGGGTTAGATACAGAGTAAAGCTCCCTCTACACTGTCTTCATCAAACACTCCCAGGACAGGTACAGCACGGGTTTAGATACAGAGTAAAGCTCCCTCTACACTGTCCCCATCAAACACTCCCAGGACAGGTACAGCACGGGGTTAGATACAGAGTAAAGCTCCCTCTACACTGTCCCCATCAAACACTCCCAGGACAGGTACAGCACGGGGTTAGATACAGAGTAAAGCTCCCTCTACACTGTCCCCATCAAACACTCCCAGGACAGGTACAGCACGGGGTTAGATACAGAGTAAAGCTCCCTCTACACTGTCCCCATCAAACATTCCCAGGACAGGTACAGCATGGCGTTAGATACAGAGTAAAGCTCCCTCTACACTGTCCCCATCAAACACTCCCAGGACAGGTACAGCACGGGGTTAGATACAGAGTAAAGCTCCCTCTCTACTGTCCCTGTTCTTGTCTTTGGGAACAGGGAGAATCTCAATGGGATCTTACTGTGCCTGTTCTTGCTCTGTTTCAGTGAGCTTCGGTCCCTGGTACGACCATGTGAAGGGATGGTGGGAAGCGAAGAACAAACATCGGATTCTCTTCCTCTTCTATGAGGATATAAAGGAGGTAACGGCAGTGGGAGGGACCGAGTGTGGAGGAGGATGAGTGTCCAAGGGTGTAATATTGTGTGAGAGAGGCGGGTGGGGGGAGAGAGAGAGAGAGAGAGGGAGTCACGAGAGAGAGACACAGAAACTGCGAGAGATAGAGACAACGAGAGCTAGAGGCTGCGGCAGACAGAGACAGCAAGAGATAGACACAGCGAGAGATAGAGGCAGCGAGAGATAGAGACAGCGAGAGATAGGGGCAGCGAGAGATAGAGGCAGCGGGAGATAGAGGCAGCGGGAGACAGAGACAGCGAGAGATAGAGGCAGCGAGAGATAAAGACAGCGAGAGATAGAGACAGCGGGAGATAGAGACAGGGAGAGATAGAGACAGCGAGAGATAGAGGCAGCGAGAGATAGAGGCAGCGGGAGATAGAGAGGGAGAGATAGAGACAGGGAGAGATAGAGACAGGGAGAGATAGAGACAGCGAGAGATAGAGACAGCGAGAGCAAGAGTGAGATGAGAGAAAGATAGACAAAGAGAGAGTAAGTCAGCGCGAGAGATGAGACAGCTGTCATAATAGTCACCCACGCACATCATGGTGTAAGAGCAGGCAGTGACAGGCACCCAGGTGAGCCAGTCAACATACAGGAAAGAACACAACCAATCACCAGACAGAACACCAGAGGGGGGCTTCCACCTACAAAACACAAAAAACATCAGCACCACCTCTTTCCACTGGTGACAACTGTAGTGACAGTCAGGGTGTACAAATCATTCAACATCTTCTACACCTGGTTCAGAGCTAGCCTGGTCTAGATAGTTAGTGTTAGTTTACTGAGAGTAGCAGAGAGTCAACCCACAGGCAGCTGTGTGCTTCGTTACTGAAGTTCAATAAATCTTATTGAACCAACGCCCACGTTTAGTGTCTACTTGACAGGTAACTGCATCGTGTTGCAGTCCGTGTTACCCGAAGCTGAACAGCACGACAACAGAGAGAGAGGTATTGTTAAGGTACTGTTGTACCCCCCTCCCTGCTGCCTGTCTTCTGGTTAAGCTGCTACAGCCTCACTACACCATCTGGGTTTTCTGTTTTATAGATTTTGGGCAGAGTTGGAATGCCGATCGTGATGGACCAGGCCGAGACATCCCCTTCCGATTCTGAGGCAGAACCGGTGATGATGATTTGATAGACTTGGCAAGCAGCCAATCAGGAAATGTACCATTTCCTATTGGGGTCTGTGATTGGTGGGGGCCAGACAGAAAGTTCCAGATGGAAGGTGGATCTTGTGAAGAGTGCCAGATTGTTTAGGGCAGGGGTGGGCAAACTTTTCCGTGCAAGGGCCACATTCAGAAATTAACAATTTTAAAGGGCCGCATAGTATATTAAGTAAAATAATTACTTCACCCGGTTATGATTCTGGGGGCCTCATATAGAACATAGAACAGTACAGCACAGAACAGGCCATTCGGCCCTCGACGTTGTGCTGAGCAATGATCACCCTACTCAAGTCAACGTATTCACCCTATACCAGTAAGTAACCCAACAACCCCCCCATTAACCTTAAAAAAAAATAAAAAATAAAAAAAAACTTTGTAAAAAAATAATAAAATGTTTTTTTAATGACTTGGTTGGCCGCATAAAGACCTTTGGCGGGCCGCATGGTTTAGGGTGTGCGCTGTGAAGATATCCAGGCACCAGGCAGCTTTGAATCTCTCTCTCTCTGCCTGCTGATTTAGAGAGCTTTCTACAACCTCCAGTTTCTGATTGGATACATGATCTGGAGATCGCTGAGTACAAAGAGTACATCGGCAGCAAAGAACAATCTCATAATTATTAATCCTGTTTCAGTTTAAACCTTTCCCCCCCACCCCATTCCCGCTGTGTGTGTCTGTCTTGTGTGTGTGGGTGGGTGGAGGATGGGACGTGGATTTGAGATTAGGCCGATTGTTAGACCATTGTTCTGTTATTACTTTTCATATATTCATCTTTTCCTCTTGTTATTAATAAATAGTTTGTTAATGTTTTTACTTATAAATCTGGAGTCTGCATCTGATTGCAGACGTCTCGGGCAAGAATCTCGAGACGTTAATCAGAATTATTGGTTAATTCACTGATGTTGCGACCCCGGGTGGAGGGGGCTGGAACTGACCCCACGCTCGTACAGGGTCTCGTGACGAGAGAGAGAGACACACAGAGAGACAGTGAGAGAGAGAGACAGTGAGAGAGAGACGGTGAAAGAGAGAGAGAGAGACACACAGAGAGACAGTGAGAGAGAGAGAGACAGTGAGAGAGAGAGATGGTGAGAGAGAGAGATATAGATATAGAGAAATACAGCACAGAACAGGCCCTTCGGCCCACGATGTTGCGCCGAACTTTTGTCCTAGGTTAATCATAGAATTTTGGACAATTTGTCATGGCCAATCCACCCAACCTGCACATCTTTGGACTGTGGGAGGAAACCGGAGTACCCGGAGGAAACCCACGCAGTCACGGGGAGGATGTGCAGACTCCACACAGACAGTGACCCAAGTCGAAATCGAACTTGGGACCCTGGAGCTGTGAAGCAATTGTGCTATCCACAATGCTACCGTGCTGCCCTTAAGAAGTTAACCTACACTCCCTTATTCTACCCTAATCCAAGTACCTATCCAATAGCCGCTTGAAGGTCCATAAATTTTCCGACTCAACTACTACCACAGGCAGTGCATTCCATGCCCCCACTACTCTCTGGGTAAAGAACCTACCTCTGACATCCCCTCTATATCTTCCACCATTTATCTTAAATTTATGTCCCCTTGTAATGGTGTGTTCCACCCGGGGAAAAAGTCTCTGACTGTCTACTCTATCTATTCCCCTGATCATCTTATAACCTCTATCAAGTCGCCCCTCATCCTTCTCCGTTCTAATGAGAAAAGGCCTAACACCCTCAATCTTTCCTCGTATGACCTACTCTCCATTCCAGGCAACATCCTGGTAAATCTCCTTTGCACCTTTTCCAAAGCTTCCACATCCTTCCTAAAATGAGGTGACCAGAACTGCACACAGTACTCCAAATGTGGCCTGACCAAGGTTTTGTACAGCTGCATCATCACCTCATGGCTCTTAAATTCAATCCCTCTGCTAATGAACGCTAGCACACCATAGGCCTTCTTCACAGCTCTATCCACTTGAGTGGCAACTTTCAAAGAACAATGAACATAGACCCCAAGATCTCTCTGCTCCTCCACATTGCCAAGAACCCTACCATTAACCCTGTATTCCGCATTCAGATTTGTCCTTCCAAAATGGACAACCTCACACTTGTCAGGGTTAAACTCCATCTGCCACTTCTCAGCCCAGCTCTGCATTCTATCTATGTCTCTTTGAAGCCGACAACAGCCCTCCTCACTATCCACAACTCCACCAATCTTCGTATCATCTGCAAATTTACTGACCCACCCTTCAACTCCCTCATCCAAGTCGTTAATGAAAATCACAAACAGCAGAGGACCCAGAACTGATCCCTGCGGTACGCCACTGATAACTGGGCTCCAGGCTGAATATTTGCCATCCACCACAACTCTCTGTCTTCTATCGGTTAGCCAGTTTGTTATCCAACTGGCCAAATTTCCCACTATCCCATGCCTCCTTACTTTCTGCATAAGCCTACCATGGGGAACCTTATCAAATGCCTTACTAAAATCCATGTACACTACATCCACTGCTTTACCTTCATCCACATGCTTGGTCACCTCCTCAAAGAATTCAATAAGACTTGTAAGGCAAGACCTACCCCTCACAAATCCGTGCTGACTATCCCTAATCAAGCAATGCCTTTCCAGATGCTCAGAAATCCTATCCTCAGTACCCTTTCCATTACTTTGCCTACCACCGAAGTAAGACTAACTGGCCTGTAATTCCCAGGGTTATCCCTATTCCCTTTTTTGAACAGGGGCACGACATTCGCCACTCTCCAATCCTCTGGTACCACCCCTGTTGACAGCGAGGACGAAAAGATCATTGCCAACGGCTCTGCAATTTCATTTCTTGCTTCCCAGAGAATCCTTGGATATATCCCGTCAGGCCCGGGGGACTTGTCTATCCTCAAGTTTTTCAAAACGCGCAACACATCTTCCTTCCTGACAAGTATCTCCTCAAGCTTATCAGTCTGCTTCACGCTGTCCTCTCCAACAATATGGCCCCTCTCATTTGTAAATACTGAAGAAAAATACTTGTTCAAGACCTCTCCTATCTCTTCAGACTCAATACACAATCTCCCGCTACTGTCCTTAATCGGACCTACTCTCACTCTAGTCATTCTCATATTTCTCACGTATGTGTAAAAGGCCTTGGGGTTTTCCTTGATCCTACCCGCCAAAGATTTTTCATGCCCTCTCTTAGCTCTCCTAATCCCTTTCTTCAGTTCCCTCCTGGCTATCTTGTATCCCTCCAGCGCCCTGTCTGAACCTTGTTTCTTCAGCCTTACATAAGTCTCCTTCTTCCTCTTAACAAGACATTCAACCTCTCTTGTCAACCATGGTTCCCTCACTCGACCATCTCTTCCCTGCCTGACAGGGACATACATATCAAAGACACGCAGTACCTGATCCTTGAACAAGTTCCACATTTCACTTGTGTCCTTCCCTGACAGCCTATGTTCCCAACTTCTGCACTTCAATTCTTGTCTGACAGCATTGTATTTACCCTTCCCCCAATTATAAACCTTGCCCTGTTGCTCGCACCTATCCCTCTCCATTACTAAAGTGAAAGTCACAGAATTGTGGTCACTACCTCCAAAATGCTCCCCCACTAACAAATCTATCACCTGCCCTGGTTCATTACCAAGTACTAAATCCAATATGGCCTCCCCTCTGGTCGGACAATCTACATACTGTGTTAGAAAAGCTTCCTGGACACACTGCACAAACACTACCCCATCCAAACTATTTGATCTAAAGAGTTTCCACTCAATGGTGAAAGAGAGAGAGAGACACACACAGAGAGACAGTGAGAGAGAGAGACAGTGAGAGAGAGAGATGGTGAAAGAGAGAGAGAGACACACACAGAGAGACAGAGAGAGAGAGACAGTGAGAGAGAGACAGACAGACATAGAGAGAGAGAGACAGACAGAGAGGGAGGGAGAGAGAGAGACAGACAGACAGAGAAAGACACACAGTGTGAGAGAGAGAGACAGACAGAGACAGGGAGAGCGGGATAGAGAGAGAGAGAGAGAGAGTGACAGAGAGAGAGAGAAAGAGAGAGAGGCAGAGAGGCAGAGAGGCAGAGAGGGAGAGACAGAGAGACAGAGAGAGAGAGAGAGAGAGAGACAGAGAGAAACATGAAATTGTTCAGGGTGAGAGTTCAGTGCATCACTCACTGACCTCTGACCCCTGGACTGGGTGATCAGCACCTCTCACTGAGCTGGGTGTGGATGGTCAGTTCATCTCCCCTTGAGCCTACACTCATTTGGACAGTCAGCGTCTCCCTCACTGACATCTGACCCCTGGTCCGGGTGGTCAGTCGCTTTCCCCTTGACCCTTGACCCCGGTCACGTTTCTCCGTCCCCGTGTCTCACTGACCCCTGGGTCTGGTTTCTCGGTCCCCCTGTCTCACTGACCCCTGACCCCAGGTCTGGTTTCTCGGTCCTCCCGTCTCACTGACCCCGGGTCTGGTTCCTCCGTCCCCCCGTCTCACTGACCCCTGACCCTGGGTCTGGTTTCTCGGTCCTCCCATCTCACTGACCCCTGGGTCTGGTTTCTCGGACCCCCTGTCTCACTGACCCCTGACCCCAGGCCTGGTTTCTCGGTCCCCCTTGTCTCACTGACCCATGAGGTCTCTAACTCCGGTCCATTCCCACCCTATAGAATCCAAGACGGGAGATTCTGAAGGTGGCTGAGTTCATGGAGAAGGTTCTGGAAGAGGACGTCATTGAGAAGATCGTTCACCTTTCCTCCTTCAAGGTCATGAAGGACAATCCGATGGCCAATTACACCACCCTCCCGAAACACATCATGAATCAGAACATCTCCAGGTTCATGCGCAAAGGTAGGTTCCAAGGGTCAAGGGTGAGAGAACGGGGTGATCGGGATTGACCTTTCACCCACTGGGGCCCTGTACCCTGACCTCCCCTGGGCCCAGCCTTTCCGGGTAGGCCGGATTGGGCCTCCCCTGAACCGACCCCATGAACGGCCTCCATTCTGGGCTGGGAGAGACGATCCAGCCATTGAAAAGGGTCAATGTAGAGCATGCGGGGCGGGGCGGCTCCCTGAGACCCTGTCCCCCTCTCCTCACACACACACACACCAGGAAAGGCTTCAAGCTGTA